>NW_020174050.1:3411253-3497382 GCF_003031525.2 Neophocaena asiaeorientalis asiaeorientalis | reverse complement strand
CCATGACTTTCATCATGAAGATATCCAAGGCTCAGGCGCCATGACTTTCATCATGAAGATATCCAAGGCTCAGGCGCCATGACTTTCATCATGAAGATATCCAAGGCTCAGGCACCATGACTTTCATCATGAAGATATCCAAGGCTCAGGCACCATGACTTTCATCATGAAGATATCCAAGGCTCAGGCGCCATGACTTTCATCATGAAGATATCCAAGGCTCAGGCGCCATGACTTTCATCATGAAGATATCCAAGGCTCAGGCGCCATGACTATCCTAGAGAATGCTTGCTGTCCTAGTTGGCTCAGGCTGCCAGAAAAAAGTACCATAGACTAGGGGGCTTTAACAACAGAAATTGGCTTCTCACAGTTTGGAGGCTGAGAAGTCTGATGTGGGCCAATCAGGTTCTTGTGAGAGCTCTCTGTTCCTGGCTTGTAAGTGGCAACCTTCTTGCTATGACCTCACATGGCCTTTCCTTGGTATGTGCTTGGGGGAGAGGGTGGTGAAGAAAGCCCTCTGGTGTCTCTTCTAATAAGAACATTAATCTCATGATGTGGGCCCCGCCCTCATCTAACCCTAATTACTTCCCAGAAGCTCCATCTCCAAATGCCATCCCATTGGTTTCAACATTGAGAATCACTGAGATAGCCTGAGGAAATATCATTTCTGCTTTATCATAGGTAGGACCCGTGTTTCCACAGGACTACAAAATTGATTAACTCAAACGGCCAAGGATATATCCCAGGATTTCAAAAAATTTTTTAGAGCTAGAGAGGGTCTAAGTGATGCATGATTACAGCCCCTCATTTGATAAATGAGGGAACAGACACAGGGAGGGGAAGTGATGTAATTGACCTTACACATCTAAGAGAAGAAGTTGGGCAGTGTTGCCTGGAAAGAATCACGTAGAAACAGGGCCAGAATTAGAATTCCCCACCAGCACACTGTGCCCAGCCTCAAGAAGGCCGGTAGAACGTCCTTTAGCAACCACCAATATAGAATAAGCAAGGAGGAGCCCATGTGAGACTGCACAGCTAAAGAAGTTAAAATAATGTACCAACAAGGACCTACTGTATAGCACAGAGAACTATACTCAACATTTTGTAATAACCTATAAGGGAAACGCATCTGAAAAAGAATAGAGGCATATGTATAACTGAATCACTTAGCTGTATACCTGAAACTAACACAATATTGTAAATCAACTATACTTCCAAAAAGTCATTAAAAGTAAAAGTAAACAAAACCAACCCCCCCCCAAAATAATGTAGTGCCCCATACACCTTCCCACCCAAAGGAGAGCTACTTTCTGAAGAAAAGAATTAGTTCTAATATTTCCTTGAGAAAATGGCAGAGTAAATAGAATAAAGAAATTGAACCCATTAACCGCTAAATTAGAGGTGACTTTACCAGACATGGTGTCCGTGCCCAGGCAGTGACAGGCTCACGTGCCTGAAATGGAGTGACTCAAAGAAGGCAATCTCTCAGACTTGGCCCAAACGAGAGATCTAGGGGTATAAGGGCCAACTTAATCTGAAATTCCTCCTTGTAAATTTACAAATGGAAGTCTTTCCTGAAGTTTGGTCAAATTAAAGCTTTTATGTTGTAAGCATAGCTGCCAGATTGTTGCTCAGAAGAAAAGCAGATTCTTAGGTGGATAGAAAACTATTTGTTTCCAGGTGTACTATCCTTTGATATGTGAAAAAAAAACAGGTCTGGCTTGAGTCCGGGTTTCTTGCCTTGCTAGGAAGAGAGATTTGGGGGCTGATGGCTGGGACAGGTAGGCGAGTTCTCCCAGTGCTGAAGGGAGTTACAGGATATTCCAGGGTGGAGAGTCTGCGTTCTGTGGATGCGCTCTTGCCTCCTGCCCAACTGGGTGTCAGGAAGATAGGTCTGCAACGTTGGCAGCCGCTGGATAATGAGTGCCCTGAACTGTCACTTCTTCCTGGGTTTTGTGAGCAGCAAACTGGGTCAGTGCCAGAGTCCCAGATGGCCTGATTACCTGTGTTGCTCACCTGTTCTCTCCCCCTAATCCCCCACAGCATGTCCTCTCCTGCCCTTGGCTTGTCAAGTGCCTGAGAAAACATGTGACAAAGCTTTGGCAAATTCGGTGAAATTCGATCAAAACACAGTCAAGTGCTCTCCTGGGCGGCCAAGTCAGCCCGAGTGGTGCCTTAGCCTGCGGTCTCGGGGGATCACGCCAGGCCTGCCTCGCAGAGACCCGACAGCTGCTGAAGGTCTGCACGCTAAGGAGCTGCTAACGGTCAAGGCCAACTGGACCATGTCACTCCCCTTTGAGGGTGGAGGGGAGGAAAGGAAGCCTGCACAGAGGATAAAACTTCACATCCCCACTGAGGGCTAGGAGGCTCTTTGTGATCCAAGCCCAGTGTTGCCTCTTCAGGCTTGCTCCCCACCAGATCCCAGAACAAACCAGCTTTTTTTTTTTTTTTTTGCGGTACGCGGGCCTCTCACTGTTGTGGCCTCTCCCGTTGCGGAGCACAGGCTCCGGACGCGCAGGCTCAGCGGCCATGGCTCATGGGCCCAGCCGCTCCGCGGCATGTGGGATCTTCCCAGACCGGGGCACGAACCCGTGTCCCCTGCATCAGCAGGCGGACTCTCAACCACTGTGCCACCAGGGAAGCCCCAAACCAGCTTTCTATTGTACTCTAGTCCTTCTGCCTCAACAGCTCTCCCTCTTACGCCTGCCTGAGTTACTCCTATTCATCCTTTAGTGTTAGCTTAAGGGCCTTTGCTGATTCTTTAAATCCACCCCCCTCCTCCAGCCTCAACTCTTTACGTGCTCAGAGCACCTTGTATCTTAACTTCATAGCACTGAAATTGGCACGTAGCTAGGTAATCACTTATGGGAAGCTTTGTTTAATGCATGCCTCCCCCTTTAGACTCTAAGAGTCACATGGAGTGGGGACTGTAGTGGATTTGCTCACCACATATCCTCATTGTCTGATCCACAGTAAGAATTCAAATATATACCTATATATGAATGAGAGAATGAGCTGAGGACTCTATGAAGGACACTGTGCTGACCACTTTCTATGCATCATCTCTTCAATAGTAATATCCATTGTTATCTTGGTTTCACAGATGACAAAACAGAGGATCAGAAAAGTTAAGCAACCTCCCTAAGGTCACACAGCTAGTACATGGCACAGCCGCAGCGTGAACCTGAAACTGTCGGGCTCCAGGCTAACCTTATAACCATCCCACTGTATTGTACTGGGAAATGCAAGGGTGTTTTTGAAGTCTGGGCCCCATGTTTGTAAGGTAATCAAGCACCAGTTTTCCTCTGTCTCCCATAATACATTCTCTAGTGTGGGCCAATAGAGTGGGCTTTAAAAAAATTACCCAACCATGTGAACGCTTTTATTCCCTTTTATCCTGCTGCAGGCTCCATAATGGATGGCCTCAGGATAAATTCCGAACCCCTTGGTTCAGCACATAACACCTTTTATGATTTCCCAACCCCACCCTTCACGAGCCTTGCGATTCTAGCCATCGGAATCAGTGTGCATTCCTGAACTGTCTGCTGTCTCCCTCCCTACCTTTGCATCTGCTGTTCTTCCCACCCTGGCTCCCCTCTCCCCAGCCCAGTTCTGAGAACTCTGGAGCCTCACGTCCTCTGTGAAGATTCACCAACTTGAAAGAGCCCTTCTTCTCTGTGTGGCCACAGCACTAATCGTAGCACACATTATCCTGAGCCATTTCTCCCCATGCTTGTCTCCTATCAGGCTGGGAGCCCTAATAACAGGGACTGCAGCTTATTGTTTGTGTCTTAGTGCCTGGCCCAGAGAAAGTGCTCCGTAAATATTCATTCAGTAAAAACATGGATTTTTCTACCTTTTGAAAAACAAATATTCTCTGGCTTATACGCTGGGCCGTGAGGGCAGAAATGCATCTTCCCTTTGATATGTCTGTACGTTCCATAAAAACTACCAGCTAATAGGATATTTTGGACCAGTCTCTAAACATACTTTTGCTATTTTTGCTCACTTGTTTCCACTTTGGAAACTGCAGGGATTTCTTCTCTCTGTGCATGATATAGACCAGAGTCACCAGCTATTGAAATGCTGGCCATCAGTCGGCCTAAACACAGGCGGGCCTTACCATCCCTGCACTGAATGGACTAAACTTCAGCAAGTTTTTAAGAGAGGGAGAGAGTACAAAATAATCTTAAAATGATATGTATACTTGAACATAAAAGCTGGGTCTTAATGTTGTTTAGGTTGAGTGAAGCTGCTGTTTGGGACCCTCACACTTAACCAAAATTCCCCATGTTGCGTTTGGTTGGGCTGCTAAGGGCACTCCAGAAGGTTCATCTAACATCTGCAAACCCATTACTAATCAGAGTCTGGTCCAACCATATGGCATTTGAAAGCCCTCATAGGTCTAGACAGAATGTGCATGCCCCAACGCCATCAAACTGTGTTTAAGAAGACACTTGTTCAAACCAGAAGAGCCATATCCTCCTGAGCGTTTTGTTGATGGAAATGAGATCTAATTCTAGTCCGAAAAGAGGAAGAGACCTTCTGTTTTCCAGCCATCAAATCAGAACGGGCAGAACTGGCGTATGGCTCAATTTCTCTATGGGTGAAATCAGGACTCATGATATCATCAGGCTCCCTGTGGAGGCTGTGAGTGCTAATGAGAAAATAACGTTTGTGAAGAATGTCGTGCTTCCTGGGGAAAGGAAATACACCATTTTCTTTCTTTTCGCCAGAAGCAGCATCTGTCTTTGTCAGTCAGATGCCCCCCAAAACTCATTAAGTTGGAGGTTGACTGTGGTGGCCGGCCTCAGGAGGAGGCTTTGCTGAGCAAGGATGCCAGCAGATACCCGAAATTCTGGAGGAACCACATTGGGGCTTCTCTGGGTGGGGCAGCGAAGAGAAAGAGGACGTAGGGAGGGTGAGTACCTTCTCTTCGGCCGCTTTGCGGTTAAGGTAGATATGGGCGTAAGCCATGGGTAGTGAGATGGGAGAAGAAGATGACCTAATGCCTCCTTCAGGTTGCAGGGGATCTTCTGAACCAGTGTTAGGTTTTTGCAGTGGGCCCAGTCCCAACGTGTACGGGGTCCAGGGCAAGAGTGTACACAAAGGCCCACAATGAGGATGTGTAACTGTTACAGATTCACAGCCTGTGCTCCATCTAGAGCCCTGCAGCCTTCGGAAGAGGGGGAGCCCTCTGGTGACTGGAGACTAAGGGGACCAGGGAAGTGCTGGGGCAGCGCGGGCCAAAGCTGGGCCTGGGACCACCTGAACCCAGGATGGAGACTGATCCGGTTGAAAAGGAGAAAAAAGGCTTTGTGTTCGGGTGTCATAAAATGCAGCAGTCTCGGGGCTTCCCTGGTGGGCGCAGTGGTTGAGAGTCCGCCTGCCGATGCAGGGGACACGGGTTCGTGCCCCAGTCTGGGAAGATCCCACATGCCGCGGAGCGGCTGGGCCCGTGAGCCATGGCCGCTGAGCCTCCGCGTCCGGAGCCTGTGCTCCGCAACGGGAGAGGCCACAACAGTGAGAGGCCCGCGTACCGCAAAGATTAAAAAAAAAAAAATGCAGCAGTCTCTTGCCTGGTCGAAGGTCACACCCCTTCCTTCCACTCCACCTCCCACAGGCCCAAATCACAATCAAGTCATTTCTTATACCCTGCAGCCCTGGAAAGTACCAGAACTTAAGAAAGTCCATAGTATCGGTCTGCTTTGACTCTGAACCGTTTCCTTCAGAGGATCTTTTTGAAGCTTAGAATTGCCCAAAGGGCTGAGGCAGCCCTGATGCCTTCTCAGCCCCACTGCCTTGTCAGCCTAAATGCCCTTGTCCATTTCTTGCCTCACTTTGTCTCCAGCTCAGTGGGTGCACCATCCATGCCTTCTTGTTCCACGAAGAGCCAGAGCTCTTTAGGTGGTCAGCTCCATGGAAATCTGCCTTTGGCAGGACAGTTCTTGGGGGCATTCCCAGGCTGATGCATCCTGGCATTCTGACCGGTGAATCTGTAGGCAATTTGACTACCAACAGGATAACGCCCATGAAATGCAGAGAGATGTTGTATTCCTGTTTGCCTCACCACCGAAGTCCACCACTGATCACCTAGGAGTCAGACAAGAGGGCAGGGATGGCTCCAGTGCAAACACATCTCCAAGACTGGGAATATGACACAGAGGAGATTTCCTGTGCTGTAGGAGAGGGCCGCGGGGGCTTTCTGAGAGAAGAGGAATGACCCATGATATTGGTGGGCCTCCTTTCCCTTCCTGCCAACATTTTCTTCTGAGGGTTTTCTGCAAAGGTGTCAGTCAGTATGAATGGTTATGGTTACGCTTCCTAGTTTCTTTTTAAAATTTTTGTGTCCTTTTAAGATAGAAGAATAACATATACAATAAAATGCATACATCTTACGTGTACAAATCAATGAATTTTTACACGTGTATATACCTGCAAAAGCACGACTCAGATCAAGATATAGAACTTTGGGGACTGACATGTATACACTGATGTGTATAAAATGGGTGACTAAAAAAGAACCTGCTGTATAAAAAAATAAAGGAAAAAAAAAGATATAGAACTTTTCCAGCACCCCGGAAATTTCCCTCGTACCTTCTCACAGACATAATCCTCTGAAGGAAACTCATTCTGACTTCCATCACTACAGATTAACTTTGCCTGTTTTTTGAACTTCAAATCAATGGAGTCATATGGTACGTACTCTTTCATGTCTGAGTTATGAGACTCACTCACTGTGAGACTCTCTTATGTTGTTGTGTATTTTAATAACTCATCATTTCTCATTGCTGGAGAGCATTCAATTGCATGAATATACCACAATTTATTAACCCATTTTACCAATGGTGCACAGGTAGGCTATTTCCACTTTAGGGTTATTATAAATGAAGCTGCTTGCTTCATAGCTTCTTAGCTAACACTTTTCCAATGCTTATTAAAAGCCAAATCCTGTAATACTTTTCAAGTATTAGGTCACTTAATCTTTACAATAAACCTAGGATAATTATTATTATTATCCCCATTTGACAAGTGAGCAAACTGAGGCAGAACGAGGTTAAATAACTTCCCAGGATATATAACTAGAAAGTAGTACAACTTGGATTCAAACTCTAGAAGGTAGTCTATCTCAATAACCTGTCGTCTTAACCATCTTGCTAGGTAGCTGCCTGTTATTGTTAAAGCTATTAGCCAGACCACTTATTTGCTGCATGACCTTGGGCAAGTCTCTTAATTATTATCTCCTCGTTGGCCAACTTAGGATAACAACAGTACTTCCATTCATAGAGTTATTGAGAGGATTAAATAAATAATCCATATAAGGCAGAAACTGTTGCTTGACTAACCCAATAGCCATTCCCAATCCCCTCTTGCCAGTCTACCTACAGAAGCTATAAAAGCGAAATGCTCCTTTTCTAGCCTCCTTTGCACTTAGAGGTGTCTATGTGCCTCAGTTCTGCAAAATGAGGTTGATGAGATATAGGCTAAGGGGTTTCTGGAAAAATCTTGCTTCCATATGAAAACAATATATAAGGAAGAGAAATTCTCTTAGTGCCTACTTGTCCCTCCTCCTTCCTACCTGTAATGTAGATGTGATGTCTGGCACAGTGGCAGCCATCTCGTGAAGCTAAGGATGAAAGTCAACCCACTAGGGATGATGGAAGTGAAAGAGAGAAAGAACCTTTCTCCTTGATGATACTGTTGATCTTGCCAAGCCAGGACTAGAATGCCTGACTTCAGACTTCCTATTAAAGCAACAACAAATGCCTTTGGGGATTAAGGTATTGTTCAGGTTTTCCATTACTTGCAGTATAGATGACAGACCATGTAGAATGCTTATCACAATGCCTGGCACAAAGTAAGAGCTCAATAAATACTAGGCTATTATGTGGAACTCTGTCTAATTGGAACCTGGGCCCAAATGACTTCACCTTCTTTAATTTGTTAATGATTTGCAAAAGGCACTTTTCAGGCGTCATTAAAGAGGAACTATTCCTCCTCCTGGCGTCAGCTGTGAGCCTCCAGGATGGAGCGCTCCCCACGTCCTTCGACAAAGCCATAGGCAGCTGGACCTGTCAGTGTTCCTGACGGTATATTCTCTAGGCTGATGTCTACGAAAGCTGAGCCTCCTCCCACACCCACAGAATGCATCAGAAAGGAAAAAAAAAAAAAAAAACACCACACAGCTAAATAGGATTTGTATTTCTCCACCTTATTAAAAAAATGTTCAGAAACATCGTGGGGCAGTTTTCACCACAAGTCTTGTTAAGAACATGCGTGGGGCTAGGTGGCTGCAGCAGGCTGAGGAAGGAGAGCAAAGAGCCCTCAACAACAATCAGGGACAAGGGCCTTGGTACTGTTAGACAAGCTGGCCTGCCTTGGTCAGAGCCATGAGGTGTAAGTCATGAGACACACTCACTAGAATGGCATCCTACTCTCGTTTTTAAACTTTAAGCATCACTTAGCAGTTTACTTTTTAAATATTTGATTATTTGATTAGACTTTTGTTTGTCTAGATCCAGTTCAACAAATACGTATTGAGCGCCTGCTCTGACCAAGGCACCCAGGTATCTAAGTGATTATGGAGGAAGGCAGACTAGAAGAGAGAGAAATTTGTTTTATATTTCATATAGCCTTTCCGTGGACAGCTGCAATTTGACTCTGTTTTCCCCTTGTGTAAGCTGATGCTTAGGGCCTTTTGCACCTGACCTTTCCAGATAAAGACTTCTGATATTGGCACTGTCACGTTCCTCCTCTCTCACCTCTTCTCCACGCAGATTGTCTGTTTTGTCAAGTATGCTGAAAGGCCAGTGCTGTGGTCTGAATGTTTATGTCTCCCGCCTAACTTCATATGTTGAAATCCTAATGCCCAGTGTGTTGGTATTAGGAGGTGAGGTCTTTGGGAGGTGCTTACCTCATAAGTGTGGAGCCCCCAGGAATGGGATTAGTGGCCTTATGAAAGAGACCCCACAGGACTCCTAGCCTCTTCTACCATGTGAGGACACAGAGAGAGGCTGTCGGCTAGGAAACAGGAAGAGGGCCTTCTCTGGAATGCGACCATGCTGGTGCCTTGGTTTTTGGACTTCCAGCCTCCAGAACTGTGAAAAGTAAATTTCTGTTGTTTACAGGCCACCCAGTTTGTGGAATTTTGTTACAGCAGCCCCAATGGACTAAAGACAGAAGGGAATAAACAATTAGGTGAAAGGGATTAGTAGGCTATTAAGTAAGACTCTAAAGTAAGATACTCATTAATTATCATTTCTTCCCTTTAATCCTCTCTCTGCTTTTTAAGCTATCTCCTAAACAACAACAACTACACTAAAATTGTAAGTTTACAAACTCATGTGTCAGGGCAAAATTCCTAGAATCTGAAGATTATTGTCCCCTAAGACACGGAAATGAGAATGAAGTCGTTACTCACTTGGGTCAAGTTCTAGGCTGGAAGTGCAGGGGTAGAATCTGCAGCCCTGAAGCTACCTGGTTTTGTGGGTGTCGAGGCCTTCGTTCCTTGGACAAGCTGCTTCTCTTTAAGACTCAGTTTCCCTGATTATTAACCCACTTCCCCATAAGGGACCCTCAATGCTGTGCTTGGCCTCTCTGCTGAGAGGGGTCATTTTCAGAACTAGAACTGGGTGGAAGATGACAGCTGTGGATGGAACCATGCACAGCAAGACCCGACTCATCACCAGAGACTCCAGGAGGGACCTTGTGTTTTACCGTCTCCCGGAACGTGGTCCAAGTCCTGATATGCGGTCAAAGATAGATGGGCCATCCCTGGAGACTGGGAACCAGGGGCCCATTTGTTCCCGAATAAAGAGAAGGGGCCAGGAGAACAGGAATCAGTCATTAGGAAGTTCCAGGTACACGTGCGAGCTAAGAGCTCACACGAAGATATGAAGAGCACAAGCTAAGGGGAGACAAATCTTGTCTCCACTTTATGTGTGATAAGGGTAATCTATTAACTTTGTCGGAGTGAATTTTCTCTGCAGCAATCTTCTTTATAATGAACAGAATCCATTGAAATCAATATGAGGAACCATGCTTTATGTAAGAGATGTTGTGGGTAATGAATTTTAATCAAGTACGTTAAGTGACGAGGGGATCTGGCTGTTTGAAGGAATTCCATGGTGAATCCTCATTTAATGTGATTAATTACCACCTCATTTGTCACCTGTGTAAAGCATTCTGTAGCCTAAAAATCCGGACCTCAGCATCTTCTGATGAAAATCTTTGGGACCCATTAAAATACCACTCCACAGCCACTGCTGACAGATGCTATTAAACACATCAATCTGGAAGGACAGACTCTGATGACGCAAGCTGAGTTGGGTGAATTGCAGAAGCTGGGTAAAAATTGGCTCTGCTGGTAGCTCAGCTTGAAGAATGATTTTGCTTTGGGTCGACTTATTTAGAATAAATGTGTAAGTGTGGCTGCTTAGAAAAGAATTATTCAGAAAGTAAAGTTGCCCATCCTATACCTCATGAACCACACCTTCTATCTATTCCTCGGTTCCCTCTGGCCACATTGGGATTAGACAGGGACCCGCTCAATGTACACATGCTGAATTTGAGGCAGAGGCAGCTCTACCTCACGGCTTTATTTCAAAAGTAATCCCCAGGTCTAAATAACCAGCCTGGCGTTCCCTCCTGTGTTCCAGTCCTCTGGCTCCAAATGCCTTTTGGGTTTTGCCCTCAAAGTCAGTAAGTCTATCAACTGGTTTTTCATTCCCCAACCAACCAGCTCCTCTGGGTTTATCTCTGTCATCACTCTTCCCCTTATCCAAGTTCTTTTTATTTTTAAAATAAAACTTGCATATATTTAAGGTGTACAACAATGATGGTCTGATAGACATATACACGATGACGTGATTACTACAGTTAAGCTAATTAACAGGTCATCTCCTCACACAGTTACCATATTTTGTGTGTGATGAGAACACCTGAAATCCACTCTCTTAGATTTTAGCAAATCTCTCTTAGCAAATTTCCAAGATTCAATACAGTATCACTAACTACAGTCGTCATGCGGTACATGAGCTGTCTAGACTTATTCGTCCTTTAGAATGGATCCTATAGAACTTTGTACCCGTTGATCAACATCTCCCCATTTCCCCCACCTCCCCACCCCGGTTACCACCATCCTACGCTCTACTTCAACGTTTTTAGATTCCACATATAAGTGAGATCATGTAATGTTTTTCTTTTTATGTCTGGCTTTTTTCACTTAGCATAATGTCCTCGAGGTTCATCCAGGTTGCTGTAAACGGCAACATGTTCTTTATCCATTCATCCAAAGCCACACAAAGCAACCCTGGTGTTTGGGCCTGGGTATGTCTTTCCAGTAATCCTTCGGGTCCTTTCGTAAGGAGGATCTTATTCCTGCAGATATGGAGGCTACTAAGGGAAGCACTTTGTTTGCATTGTGGTGAAACAAGCTACACGTTAACACACACAGACACACACACACAAACTTTATGTCTTTCCAGTAATCCTTCGGGTCCTTTCGTAAGGAGGATCTTATTCCTGCAGATATGGAGGCTACTAAGGGAAGCACTTTGTTTGCATTGTGGTGAAACATTAAGCTACACGTTAACACACACAGACACACACACACAAACCCCCACACCACTACCACACCCTTCTAAATGATCCTTCAGAAAGGAAGAATTTTTTCTGCCTAGCCAAACATACAAACTCCTCACATATCTAACCAAAAGAAAATGGATGGGCCGTTCCTTAGTCCATAGGACAGATGCCCTCATGTCCTCCGGCAGGGGCTATCTGCCAGCCGGACTATGGGGACACCTCTCTCTAGCTCAGAGGCTGCTTTTAGCAAACAGATTCACATCTCACCCTAAAAGCACTTATCAACTGTTAGTCAGGTCTCTGAAGGCTGGAGCAGAAGCACTTTGCCTTGGTAAGATTATGGGGCTGTAATTGCATTCACAAGTCTTCATCCAGAAAATCTACTTTTTATTAAGTCCTGCTCAAATAATATATAGAAAAGCCAAACTTATTCTTCAGGGGATCAGTAATATCATTTCTATTTGCTGTGTAATTAAATCCAGAGCATTTCAGCTTTGGCTTCTCTCTCTGAAATCTACCCTTTCATTCACAACCTAAGCAAGCAACAGCAGAATAAAAACGATACAAGCAAACTTTCTGAACAGTACAGAGAAAAGTAATTCTCCTTCCTACGTTATGACTGAATACACAACCTAGAAAGGAATATGCCAGGTATTAATTTCGATTTCTGGTTTCATCAGAATAAAGCCACAATCAGTCTAGCTAAATACTACTTAGCAAAGTGAGGAAAGCAAAATTCTCTTTAAAAAAGTGGTAAAATTAGCAAGTCTGAATCTTCCAGCCTCACAAATGAGCCCCGATTCCATCATTCCAGCTGCACACAGGTCGTTTCTTCTTGGATAACATTTTATCACCAAATTCAACAGGTCCCAATCTAAACTGAGCAACTCCAAAACAATTCTCTTAAATGCTCCCTTGATGCTTCCAATGGCACTAGTTATGTTTAATGTATTAAAAGAAAGTTTGACATAGATACAGTGGGTACAGAGTAGTGGTTACCAGAGGCAAAGGGATGGCGGTGGAGAGCTGGGTGAAATGGGTAAAGGGGATCAACTGTGTGGAGAGAGATGGAAACTAAGTTTTTGGTGGTGACCATGTTGTGCGGTATACAGAAGTAGCAATATGATATTGTACACATGAAACTTACATAATGATATAAATCTATGTTACCTCAATAAAAAATAAAAGTCTTTTCCAAAAAAAAAGTTTGATTTTTAACATCCTATCAAACTCATTCCTTGTTTATCCTTCAATTAAAAAAATTATCTGGAGTCCACTATGTATTTGATACTATGCTAAGTGTTGGGGAGAAAAGAATGAACAAGGTCATTGACCTCACGGAACTTAATATTCAGTGGAGTGAGCCAATGAGTGATGGTACAGGGCAATGTCCAAGCATGTCAGAGAGGGCCTAAGGCACACGTGGTTCAGGGCGTTAGAGCACTTCTGAGCGAAGTGACCTCTCAGATCGGAAGTGAGGGGTGAGTACACGTTAGTCCATGAAGAACAGGAAGGAAGGTGGAAAGGATGGGAAACATTTTAAAGGGAAAGAGCATCATCTACAAAATCCCAGAATGAGAGAGTATGAAGTCTTATGTCTGGAACCTAGAATGCAAAATGATCCGGGACCAGATTATGCGGGGCCTCAGAAGGCACCTAGTAGTTCTGGACTTTATCCCACAGTGATTTTGAACAGAAGGGTGATGGGATCAGCTCTGGGCTTTTGGTAGATCACCCGGGTGAGGGTACAGCGTTGATTGGAGGCTGGCAAGTGTGGAACCAGGGAAAGCGGCAAGAGGCTATTTCAGAGGAGTCGCTGTCCTGGACTCGGGTAGTGGCCACGGAGACGAAGAGAAAGGAGGGACTTGGAATGTGTCTTGGACTGGGCTCCTTTAATGTCACTCTCAGTACCACCATGTGGCACAGAGTCAGTGCTTGAGGATCTGCAGGGCGTACACAGAAATCTGGGGCCAGATGGCTCTGTTCAAACCCTGCCTCTGTTCCTCATTAGCTTTGTGACCGTGGGTAAGTTATTTAACTTCTTGGGGCCTCAAATGTAAAATAGGGATAATAATAGTGTATATTCCATAGTAAATAAACATTAAATGCATAGTTAATACATGTAAGCATTTAGAATGGTGCCAGGAACATATGAAGCACTCAACAAATATTAATTATTATTATTATATGTGTTTGGTATTGTCATTTCCTTTATTCACAAGCTCATCAAACTTAACCCAGTCTACTCCAAAATGGCATCTAAAATAGCTTTCCCACCTTATTCTTCCCTTACCTAATTCTACTCTGTACATGACTTCTAGATTAATCTTCAAGACATCTTTCACCATGTCATTCCCTTTTCCAGATTTTATAAGCCTCCCAGATAAGTCCAAAATCCTTAATCTAATGATTAAAACTCTTTCTTATCCTGGTCTTATTCTTTTCTAAGCTTATTTCCCATTATAGTGATACTCCAGGGTATGCCAGTTTGGCTTACGAGAATCTAAATTTGCAAGGGATTTCATGTAATATCTGCTCTGGCTTATGACGGTGCATTTATTTACGTTTATGAGAACTGCTTCAGATGATGTGTACCTCCCAAGTAGCTGAGAGCCAGGAAACAAGAGCCCCTATGAGGTCATCTTTCCAGCAGTGAAATATTTCCAGTATTTCTGGTTTGCAGGTCTATAGCAGTTGACAATCTTATGCACCATTTGCGTTGCTTTTATTGATTTATTTTGTCTTTTGTGGGCTAAAAAAGGACAGTAAAGGTTTAAGGGTATGGTATAGAACAGTTATAAATGAACTGGATAAAGGCATTCAGCCTTATCACAGGGTAATTAGTGAAGGGAAATTGCCTTGGAAGGCCATGCCATGACAACTAATGTCATCTACTGAAGTGAGAGTGTTCATCTTAAGGGGATTTGGTGTTGTTTTAATACAACTGGCTCAATTTCAGGGCTCAGGAAGAACCAACATCTCTTGAAATTATCAGTAATTATGTTTTAGACTTTATAGGAATTTGCCTTATGGAGGTTTTCTGGAAGAAATTACCCTGGAAAGATAGAGGAAGACTGTTTTCTTCAAAAGTCATACTCTGCTTAATGTTGGGCATTGACATCTTCTCCTCCACACACATGACCAGTTCCTGCTTCCTGGCCCTGCTGGTACTCTGCCCTCTGCCTCAGGTCCTCCCCATCTTTCTTCTACCATTTTACCAAAGCCTGATTATTGCTAGGTCCTCTGTCCTCTGTGAAGTCTCTTGTAATAATTACAACTCACATTGATGTTTCTCTTCTCTAAACTTCTATTGTCTGTTCTTTATACTTTTATTTATATCTTTTTTGAGTATATAAATAATGTATAATTAATGTACAGTAGACAGTTTATACTTACAGTGTACAAAACTGAGATCTGACATACATATACTCCTCTGAAACCATCACTGCAAATTAAGATAATGAACATATCCATCACCCCCCAAAGTTTCCTCATACCCTTCTGTAAGCCCACTCTTCTTCATACCCTGCCTTGTCCCCAGTCCACTAAAAATTGCCATACAGTTCCTTTTTTTATCTGTTATAAAGTCAAAATCCATTGTTGATATTCTTGCCTTAAACACTCAATTATCTTGTAAAGACATGTAAAAAAAAATAAATAAATAAGGGGAGGGCTTCCCTGGTGGCGCAGTGGTTGAGAGTCCGCCTGCCGATGCAGGGGACACAGGTACGTGCCCCGGTCCGGGAGGATTCCCACATGCCGCAGAGCGGCTGGGCCCGGGGGCCATGGCCACTGAGCCTGCGCGTCCAGAGCCTGTGCTCTGCAACAGTAGAGGCCACAGCAGTGAGAGGCCCGCATACCGCCAAAAAAATAAATAAATAAGGGGAAAAGTATTTTATATTTATCCCCATATATATTCCACTTCCTCTCTCCTGATATATCAACTACACATCGTTGCATAACAAACTACCCCCAAACCGAGTAGCTTAAAACAACATGTATTATTTCAAAGTTTCTGGGGGTCAGAAATCAGGGTGCAGCTTAGTCAGGTGCTCTGTGTCACCTCACAAAGCTACAAACAAAGTGTCCAGAGCTTCAGTCAAAACAAGGCTCAAGTGGGGAAGGCTCTGCTTCTACCATTCATGCATTTGCTGGTTGGCATGATTCTGGTGAGCTTTTGGACTGAAGACCTCAATGTCTTCACGGCTGTTGGCCAGAGGCTACCCTCAGTTCTTTACCGCATGGGCCTCTCTATAGTGTAGCACACAGCATGGTAGACTACACCATCTGAGGGAGCAAGAAGAAACAGAGGAAGAGTGTGAGCAAGAGGGAAGTCACAGTCTTTTACAGTCTCCTTGGAAGTGATGTCCTAGCACTCTTGTTGCATTGCATTCGTTAGAAGCAAGTCTCTAGGTCCATCTCATACACAGGGAAGCGAGATTATACCAGGAAGTGGGGATCATTGGGAACTACTATAGAAGCTTCCTAATACTACATTTGGGGGGTTATATATTTTACAGGGCACAACATACTGCTATCATTTTTGTTTCAAAAAGACAATTCCTGGAGCTCTTCATTCCTTTGTTTAGATCCAGTTTCCATCTGGCATTATTTTCCTTCTGCTTGAAGGAGTTCCTTTAACATTTCTTACATTGCTTATCTCTTGACAGCACATTCTTTAAGCTTTTGTGTCTGAAGAAATCTTTACTTTGGCTTTGTTTTTCTTGTTTTTTTTTTTTTTTTTTTTTTTTTTTTTTTTTTGTGGTACATGGGCCTCTCACTGCTGTGGCCTCTCCCGTTGCGCAGCACGGGTTCCGGACACGCAGGCTCAGCGCCCATGGCTCCCGGGCCCAGCCACTCCGCCGGATGTGGGATCCTCCCGGGCCGGGGCATGAACCCATGTCCCCTGCATTGGCAGGCGGACTCTCAACCACTGTGCCACCAAGGAAGCCATTGGCTTTGTTTTTTTGGCTTTGTTTTTGAAAGTTATTTTTGCTGGGTACAGAATTCTAGATTGATCATTTTTTTATTTCAGTACTTTAAAGCTGTTGCTTCACTTTCTTCTCATTTGTGTTGCTTCCAATGATAAGTCTGCTGTAATCTTTATCTTTGTTTTTTTATTAATTGTGTCTTTTTTTCTGGATGCTTTAAATTCATTCTCCTTTTCATTAATCTTAAACATTTCATTAAGGTGTGGCTTGATACAGTTTTCTTCATTTTTCTTTTGTGTGAGGTTTGTTAAACCTCTTGGATTTCTAAGTGTATAGTTTTAATCAAATTTGGCAAAATTTCAGCCATTAGGTTTTCAAGTATTTTTTCTGTACTCCTCATTTCCTCCAAGGACATGTATATTAGGCCACCTGAACTTGTCCCACAACTCATTACTGCTTTGTTCATTTATTTTTAAAGTCTTTTTTCTCACTCTGTCATTTTGGAAAATTTCTATTGCTTTTTCAAATTTACTAATTTTTCTTAGGCTGTGTCTAGGTTCTGTTAGTCCCATTCAGTGTATTTTTCATATTAGACATTGCAATCTTTTTCTATAGGTTTGATTTGGCTCTTTTAAAAAATCTTCCACATCTCTCCTTAAAATGCTCATTTTTCCTCTACTTGAACATACTGAGTATATTTATTATAAGTATTTTAATGTTATTTTCCATTAATTCTATTACCTGTATCATTTCTAGATCTGCATCTATTGATCACATTTTCTCCTCGTTATGAGTAGTATTTTATTGCTTCTGTATATGCCTGATAAGTTTTGATTAGATGACAGACACTGTATCTTTTTATTGGGCTGGCCAAGAGGTTCCTTCGTTTTTTTAAGTTAAAAATAAAAGACACATTTTTCATTTTCACCAAGAAATTTATTGAACAATGTATTCACCCTTTTGTTCCACTACCTTCTGCCATTTTTCAGGCAACATCATAATTCCATCTTCCCAAAACTTTTTATCTTTTTGAGCAGAGAACTGCTCCAGGTGCCTTTTACAGTCTTCCAGGGAATTGAAAATTTTCCATTAAGAGATTTTTGTAAACACTGAAATAAATGGAAATCCTAAGGTGCAATGTCTGGTGAATACAGTGGATGAATCAGAACTTCCCAGCCAAACTATAACAGTTTTTGCTTGGTCATCAAGGAAACATGTGGTCTTGAGTTATTCTGATGGAAGATTATGCGTTTTTTTGACTAATTCCAGGCGCTCTTTATCGAGTGCTGCTTTCAGTTGGTCTAACTGGGAGCAGTACTTGTTGGAATTAATCGTTTGGTTTTCTGGAAGGAGCTCATAATAGATGACTCCCTTTCAATCCCACCAAATACACAGCATCACCTTCTTTGGATGAAGACCGGCCTTTGGTGTGGTTGGTGGTGGTTCATTTCACTTGCCCCACGATCTCTTCCATTTCACATTATTGTACGGTATCCACTTTTCATCACCTGTCACAATTTGTTTTAAAAAAGGAATGTCTTTGTTACGCTTAAGTAGAGAATTTCATGCGAAATGCGGTCAAGAAATTTTTTTTTCCCTGCTTCATTTATGTGGAACCCAAACATCAAAGCGATTCACATAACCAAGCAGGTGCAAATGATTTTCAATGCTTGATTTGGATATCTTGAGTATGTTGGCTATCTCCCGTGTGGTATAATGTTGATTGTTCTCAATTAATGTCTCGATTTGATTGCTATCAACTTCAACTGGTCCACCCGACCGTGGAGCATAGTCCAGCGAGAAATCTCCAGCATGAAACTTTGCAAAGTACTTTTGACTTGTTCCATCAGTCACAGCACCTTCTCCATACATTGCACAAATCTTTTTGTGCGTTTCAGTTGCGTTTTACCTTTCTTGAAATAATAAAGCATAATGTGCTGAAAATGTTGCTTTTTTTCTTCCATCTTCAATATTAAAATGGCTACACAGTAATTCACCAATTTTGATAAGTTTTTTTTGTTTGTTTGTTTTTGTTTTTTTGCGGTACGCGGGCCTCTCACTGTTGTGGCCTCTCCCGTTGCGGAGCACAGACTCCAGACGCGCAGGCTCAGCGGCCATGGCTCACGGGCCCAGCCGCTCCGCGGCGTGTGGGATCTTCCCAGACCGGGGCACGAACCTGTGTCCCCTGCATCGGCAGGCGGACTCTCAACCACTGCACCACCAGGGAAGCCCTGATAAGTTTTTTTAAAAAATCCACGCTGATATGACAGTTGTCACAATACAGTCTAACAAGATTGTCTGGATGAAGTTAAAGACAACTAAGCGCTGTTAGAGCCAGCGTAAGGAAAACACGAATGAACTTTTTGGCCAGCCCCCAAAATCTGGTCTCTGTTCCTTCATCATGTTCAGAAGTAGAAATCTGTAACCTATAACACAGTTTACCCTTCCAGCCCCAATTTTCATATATCCCTTGTGCTCATAAAAAACATGCTCCTGGAGGGCAGAACCCATATCACCTGACTTCTTTTGCACCACGAACAGTGCTGTGCACATGTTGAAAATATATATTTCTCTTTACATAGTCTCTTGGAAGGATTGGCTGTGAAGTGTCTTCCCTTTGCTTTTATAATATTGCATCCTTGTGGTCCTTCTCTTATTTCTGTCTTCTCCATATTTAGTCCTCTTTCCACTCTGTACAAATACAGGAGCTCTCCTTCACAACGTCGCCCAATGTGATGGCTTCAGCTATTACCTTTGTCAGCTACTTAGTGGCAACTTTACAACACCAGAGGGTTTTAAACTGGAATTTATGTGCCAAATATTTTAAAGGTGAACAGAGGTGAAAAACTGCCATCTGGCAAAATTAGTCTGATTATTCTAATTACTATGCTTGGTTGACCCCCATTATTTAGGCCAACTCCCCACCTTCTGATCCTAAGCTCACACCCTCTACTGTGATTTTCAGTGTCTGCCCAGCTCAGCTGGTAGTAACCTGTGACTTTCCAAGACTTTCCCTGGATGGTCCTAAGTCCCTGTCTCTTGCATCACAGACAGAGCCTGAGGTCCATTTGCTGTTGGCAGTACTGTTCCTGCATAGCTAAGTTTCATCTCTGGCTAGATCTGTATTGTGCCGAGGCCAAGATTATTCCGGAGGCACTCACTAATCCCTATTTATACTGCAGTTGCAAAATTCTTCCTCCTTCCAGCAGGAAAAACTGGTTTTGTAGATGAAGATATCAATGAAATTGCTACCTCATAGGTGCAAGTCACTCCCTTAAGGACCTATTGCAGTGACTTCCAGACCTTACATGCTTGTATTACAAACCCTACCAGTGGATGTGCTACGCATTTCCATGTGGATACTCTGCTCTCACCTCAAGTCTAGTATATCCACCCTTCCCTGCTAATCTGATCCTTCCACTGTGGTTTCCATGGTCATTAATGGTGCCTCCAACCTGCTAAGCTCAGGAGTCATCTTTGACATCTTGGTCTCTTAATATTTTTACTTGACCTGTTTTCTAGTTCCAACAGTTTTACACTTAGGATGTCTCCTGTATGTCTGTTTCTCTTATTCATTTGTTTTCTATACATCCCCATTTTCACTCATCCCTGATGCCCCCGCCTCTAGCATCACCGGTCCATCCAAAACTGCATTTCCAGGTAAATCCCCTTCAAGGACAGCTTGCTTGTGTGAATTTCCTTTTCAAGTTTCAACAGCTCTTCACTGTCTACAAAGCTAAGCCCAAACTAATCCTCCAGCACTGAAGGCCCCTTCCTCAGTGATTTTGGCTTATGTTACCTTTGTAATCTTGGCCATTGGGCCTCCCCCCCACCGAATGCTGTCAACTCCAGTTTAATTGGACTCGTAGCTTCTCTTGGAATTCTCTCAGGCCCACTGATGCCTGTTGAAACCCATGAATGTGAACTTCAAGGTTCAGTACACATGCCAACTCCTTCATGTCATTTTCTCAGAGTTTCTATCCAGAAGTAACAGCAATGTGCCCATGCTCAGAATAGTGCCTGACACACAGTGGGCACACAAGAAGTATTTATTTGATTAGTGAACCACCCTTTCTCTTTTATACTTTCATAACATTTTGTACTTGTTCAATAGCACTTTTATCATCCTGCCTTGATGCACCGACTAGTTCATTCCTTCCAAAAGAAATGACTGAGCACCTGGGATGTGCAAGGTTCCACACTACAGAGCTAACTGAATAATGGTTTTCTCCTTCACAGCAGTGCGAACATGCCCACTGTACACACGAGCGTCTCTCTCAAGGTGGTGTGAGTGTGTCCACTTGTACACACGGCCGTCTCTCCCACAGTGACAACCCCAAGGGAACAGACCACATCCTACTCCTCTTGGCTTCATGCATGCACCCTAGCGCTGGGCCTTGTATGACACGCAGTAAATGCTGAACTGAAAAGAAATGAATTCTCTTCTGAATTAATAAAATAAACACAGCTCATACGAGAGTCGGGATGCTGACATTCTGTTTATGTCTCAGATAACTGAAAGGAGGACAAAGATGATTTAATATCCCAGAAGGAAGTAGGTGCTGACTTGCTTCTTTGTATTTGACTTTATTCCTTTCAAAACGGAACAGTCTGTCCTTATTGATCAGTCATAAGAGAAAACCACAAACAACACAAAATCTGTCAAGTTCAGTTTCTTCAAAAGGTGATCAAGCTAACTGAATGGCAAACTTTAAAACTTTACCATCTCCTGACCTTGATGTAACCTGGTCAGATAACACCTCAAATATCTTAATTTTTAATATACACAATGAATATTCTTGTAGCTATTATTTCAAATTTTAAAAAAAGTCTTTACAAATAATTTTAGTGCATGATATTCTTATGTACTATTTAAGATAAGGTTTGATTTACACACCTTTCCTTAATATAATTACTGTTTTTAGATAGGACTACTAGAACATTCATTGTCTTTCAATAGCTATCAGTATTTAGCGTGGATGTGTTATGAAAATGCTATGTCTCTTCTCTTCTAAGAACGAATGCCCCCACCTAACAAAGGAGTGCTCCCTGCAGTCTCACCCAAACACCGTGGTCCTGTTTTCCAATCACAGCTGACCCAATGGGGCTGCAACCTGACTCAAGTTAGACCAAGCAGATTCCATCCTCCAGGAAATTGTATTTGAGACTGACACATTAGGTAGTCTGCCAGAACTACTGTTTAAATTGGGAGGGCATCTTCCCACGTGCATAAAGAAGAAGGGGAAGCCAATTTGCAGATGAAAAATAATGTAGCAAACATGAAAGAAAAACACAAATGACACTGAGCATTTAGTATGTGTCGGGTACTATCTCATTTAATTCTTACAGAACTTAACTAAACTCAAGTGTTTGCAGTTGAGGAAACTGAGGCAAAGAGGGATGAATGGAAGTGGCAGAGCTGGGATGGGAATCGAAGGGTCTGACTTCAGAGCACAGGTTAGCATGACATTCTCCTGCCCTGGAGCAGCAGAGTAGGACGAATGACCTCGAGACTCCGGAGAGCAGAGCCAGCTGGCTTCCTTATCGAGAGGTTTACTGGTCTGGCCTGAAACTTGTCTGAATTGTCTGCCTTTGGGTATAAGGAAGACCAATTTCTTTCATTAAGTTCTCCCCCTTTGCTTGAACGATTTCAGAGGTTTCAGTTACGTACAATCCCGAAGTCACGTACTAGAGCTCTGCCCCGTTCATTTACACTCATTGTCAGACCCAGAGTTGTCACTGTCATTGAAGTTCACGCGCATATGCTCACCTTCCCATTTCCAGCAACCTCCTCTGCTGTTTGTGTTCCTTTGCCACACACAGGTACACATGCACAGCACGTCTTTGCACCTGCTTCTGTGTTGTACCTACAAATCAGTTACTTGCTTGTGGAAATGTAGGGAGGATAATGCAAAGGGCTAGGAAGATAGCTGGCACCTTGCTTAATTGATGGGCCTGGTGAAATTATGAGGGAATATTTTATTGTAAATCACTGTTCGTAATACCTGCAATTAATGCTTTTAGTGTAATTAAGCAGTTCGAACATTAGGGAGAGAAGGGTAATTAAATCTGTGTTTTGTCTTTCATAGTGCAAAGGAAACCTTTCAAAACAACGGGGAAAGGTAAAACCTAGCCAAATCCATTTTTTACCAGGAAAGTTTCTGGCAAACTTTTGCTGGCATCTAAACATATGTAAATCTTCAAATGGGTTGTGTATTGCAGGTCCCATGCATTGTAAAAATGCCAACTTTCAGCATTATTGTTATTAAGGGAAGAATTCAGGTATGTAATTTCAGTCTTGTCCTTGTGGTTCTTGGCTTTCTGCCAAATAAAATGAGGCAATTTTATGTCATTTGGGCTCTGCATTCAGACAGATCAGGGTTAAGTCATTGGGTTAAATCAGATCAGGTTTAAATCAGATCAGGGTTCAGTCATTGCTTACCACCTATGAGCTATGCAACCTGGGGCAAGTCACTTTTGAACCTGGGCAACTTACTTTTGACCTTGGGCAAGTTAATCTGTTCTTTTCTGTCCTCTGAGCCTCAGTTTCTTCATCTGTAAAATGGGATAAGAGTTGTGTCTCCTTCACAGGGTTGCGGTGAGGATGAAAGGGACAATCCATTGTTGGGAAAGCAGCCTGCCAAGGGCCCAAACACCTGTGCATTTCTTTGCTGAGTGTGCCAAACTACAAACCATCACGCCATCCTCTCTGACAGAAGTTGGCAAGCTTTCTGTAAGGACCAGACAGTAGATATTTTAGGCTTTGGGGCCACAGATCATCTCTATTGTGTATCTTCCTTTGTGTACTTCTGTCTTTAACAACCTTTTAAAAATGTAAAAAAAAGTTTGTAATTCACAGGTTAAACAAAAATAGGCTGAGGGCAGGATATAATTCCCCTCTCAGGAGGCTGGTCTTCTTCCCTGATATCCACACAAAGCACTTAACACAGCATGTTCTAGATTAGTGAAAAGTCAAGAAACGTTAGCTATTCTTACACTAATACTTTCTGTTTGTTAATCTCTAAACCTGAGGCAATCCTGTTAGTACTCAAAGTAATGTTCCCAGATAGTAGAGAAATTTGTTACACATATAATGTACAATTACTAGTTCTTTCCATTCTTACAAGTGAGTTCTGCTTCTTGGGTAACAGGACAATTCTTTATATCAGGCTTCCCAATGTGGTACCAAGAACAGGTTACAGGTGTATATGTAGACACCGAACCCCTTAAACTTCAGAGCATCTGGGCAACTGGTCCTGGGCACTCTCTTCTGTTTACCCTAATGTGCTGTGCAAATGTTATCATTTTCTACATGTTCCAAGTCCTGCCAAAGGTTGTTAAGCCCTGCTACAAGTCATTAAGTTATTGTTTCACAAAGTACGGCTTTGGTGTATAATATAAGGAGGTTTTACATTTTGCGAGCACTCTTTCAGCCAGAGTGTAAGAGGCACGGCACTCGGAGAGGCTCACGGGTTCTTTTACCAATCCCAGGTGACTGCAGAACGCTCTCTCCAACTGGCAAGGTGATAAAAATAAGCCACACTAACTGGTTAACTCTTAATGGTCCAGACAGCCTCTGAGGAGAAAGATGAACAAAAACCAGCCAGGAAGACATCAGTGACATCAAGAAAAAAGACAACGAGACAGGTCTTGAAGGCTTGCTGGACTGAAAGGCGAAGGGTTAAGGGGAAAGGGTAACCAAAGGGAACTAATAGTTCACCGTTTCCACAAATTTCCACGCACTGGTTCTGGTTAAAAAGGCAAACTCTCTAGACACCAAACCTAAGAAAAAAGGAAGACAGGAAAAGTAGTGGAAGAAAGAAGGAACAGGCGGGGAGGAGGGCAGGAAGCTGAAGGTAAGGGGCTATGGGCTGCAGAGGCTGCACAGGGGACTGGAGACATTCACAGGGTGACATAGATCAGGGCCAGGCATGGCGCCCAGCAGAGCCAGGCTTCAGGACAGGGCGATAAATTCCTACTGGTGTCTAATGGCTGGACCACACCAGCATCCCACGGCATCACTGCATCACGGAAGTTCTGTAACAATGACCTTGAGTAACCCAGAGATGCAAGGATAATGCACAGTCCGCTTTGCTTTCTGAGTCAGGAAAGCATACATTTCAGGAAGATTTCCCTCAAAAAAGTCATGAGTCAAAAAGACTTCAAAAACTCCCTCCATAAAAACATAGAGATATTAGTTTTCTGTAAAACCTCATCCCCAGACCATATTTGGGAAGGAAAGCCACACTCTACTACGAATCTCATAGTGTGTGCGGGGTGGGGTGCAGGTCAGCGTTCTTTTTTTTTTTTTTCTGCAGTACACGGGCCTCTCACTGTTGTGGCCTCTCCCGTTGCGGAGCACAGGCTCCGGACGCGCAGGCTCAGCGGCCATGGCTCAGGGGTCCAGCCGCTCCGCGGCATGTGGGATCCTCCCGGACCGGGGCACGAACCCGTGACCCCTGAATCGGCAGGCGGACTCTCAACCACTGCGCCACCAGGGAAGCCCCAGGTCAGCGTTCTTAATGAGCCTTTCCTGGTCCTGAACGTAGCCAATTCCTCTAGTTTTCCCTCTGACTGAGTGTAAGATTCTGAGTTATCCTTGCGCATACATGACAGTATCTGATGCCTGGAACAGTTGTGTGTGTGTGTGTGTGTGTGTGTGTGTGTGTGAGATGTTGAGGGTGAGAGGGTGGTGAAAATCTGATTTTTTTCTGTTACAGTGTTAATGGAAAAGTAGGGGAAGATTCATAAGGCTAACAAGCATGTTTTAGAGGGTCAGAGACCAGAATCTTCTGAATAGTGAGCTGATGGACCCGGGGTGATAATGACTGCCTGCGTGAAAAGAGTTAGAATGAAAACTCTATGTGTCTTCGAATAATGGCAACTTAATTCAGGCGTATCATTGGGGAAACTGCTTTAGAATTTGTTTTCTCTTAAAGCTTGACTGAACATCTCAGAAAATGTTCCTGAAGGAAGTGTTTCTGAAAGTTGTCCCGGAAATGGAAGGCCATTGCCTCCGGAGTAGGTCCACGTTCACCAACAGTGGCCGTGTTTCTAGCCTTATTCCGAGGCGTCAGCAACTTTATTTGAAAAATACACTCATGCACTAAGGGTGACCAGTGGTGATCTTTGGATGGCTGGAAGAGGAAGTTGCTATTTTTTTTTTTTAAGTTTGCTTGCTGGAAGTTTCTAATTTTCTACAGTACATATATATCACAACTGTAATAATGCAAAGCTCTTTAAAAAAAAAAAAAAAAAAAGAACTATGTCCAAGCCATTGTGGGAGGGTCCATTACATAGAGGTTGGTATACGATTTGCTTGCTTTCTCTGATCATATTAATCTGATTAATACAATGAATGGAGTCAAAGGTAATGCATTACGAGTGCTTTACAAACTTCTCTGGTATGTAGGTGCCTGTAAAACGTCTGGGAAATGTCAAAACCTAGTAAGGAATATCCCTTCCCTTATTCACAGACACACTACTGTCTTTCAACTATCCCAAAGTTCATAAAGTGGATCAAGGAAACAGAGATCACTAAACTACTGCTGGCTGGAGCTTTATGTCCCATGTTTTTTGTTTTATTTTGTTTTGTTTTCCAGAAACAAAACCAAAATCACAACCTAACATGACTGGGAAATCCAAAACGCTCATTAACTACGCTGTCTGGTTATGTCTAAGAAGAGCTCATTTATTGCTAAAGCTAGGCAAAAGATGGTTTTTAAAACAATGATACATCAGAATTTACGCATCTAATAGAGGCTGCAATCTTTCAAGAATTGGATGCCATGATCTACCTGTCTTAGTGTTCAGAGACTGCACTGACATTTAAAGCCTGGGGTGGCGGGGAGGGAGGAGAAATGTGCAAACTGTCTCTTGAGGAACATGCAATGGTAGCTTCGGCTTTCAGAGCGGGGCAGGGCTGGGCATAGTCTGACTGACACAGTAGAGAGGGGTGGCAGGGCAGCGGCAGTGTCCAATGCTGCCCCTGAAAGTCGTCCCCTCAAATCGTAAGCGGTCACAATGTTTGTCTCCACGTTCACCTTTCTCCACTGTGGTTGCAACCACTTCCGCAATCTATGCTAATTAACCAGAATGAGGAATGCAAATATTCTGGCAGGCAGGTATGGCCAATAAAAGACTTACATGTCTCCATGTCTCCTGACCGTGAATGGGCAGAGCCAGATTGAAAGAACTCCCCTGGAAACCAGTGCATGACGTGTGACGATCTTCTGTGGTCCCCTATCCTAGGGGCAGCTACTGCAGAGAGCTTATTTATGGTCAACTTAGGAAAAGTTAAAGCGGGAGTCAGATGCTTTTCCTGTGATCTCTTTCAAGCTTCAACTTAACTACATTTCTCTGTATGATGTTATCTCTTCTACAGGCTCCTAGAGCACCAAAGATGAATCATAAATCTGTATATGTGAGAGCTGCTAATTAAAGTATCTTTATTAAAATTATCTTTTTGTAAGAATGTTGTTGTTGCTAAAATGAATGCCATTTAAAAATGCACACACACACAAAAGCCCAAGGACATTTGTAAATACTGGTATTGAGTCACTTTTGACTCCATTCATTGTATTAATTAGATTAATCTGGTTAGGAGAGGCAAGCAAATTGTACACCAAACTCTGTGTAATGAACCCTCCCACAATGACTTGTGTATAGTTTTCTTTTTCGTTTTCTTTTATAGCTTTGCATTATTACAGTTGATATATATATATGCATACATGGTAGAAAATTCAGACAAGAAAATTTAGAAAAAAATAACAACTTCCTCTTAAATAAATATGGAAGTCTAAAAATCTGGACAAGTCCTCTTGGTGTGATTCAACAATTTCCAGTAGCCCATCCTCCCAGCGTCATATCTTTGCTATGTCAGGAGGGAGCCGTGGGTCCCAGTGTCCTGAAATCTGAGGGAGGTGGCCTGAGTTCCCTTGGCCAACACCTCAGGAACTTGTGTCAGGAAGGAAGAGACAGCCAGAATCTACAACGTATGGACAGTATAGGTTTTTTACACCCGAAAAATGTATATTTAACTTAATGGCCAGCTAGAGGCTTGTGCCACTGTAAGAGGGTCCAGGGGGAGAATCTGAGGTTACCCAGACCTTCAGGGCAGAATTTGGTCTTCAACTTGTACTCCCTTCCTGGACTCAGATGCAGATAAGGAGACCTGACTCTCCAGTGGTCCAGAAGAGATCATGTCCCCAGCTCTACCCTGGGATGATGATTTAACACTGGGGAAGTACCCAGTGTTAAAGTTTTCAAGATGCTGAGATCTTTAGGGGGAAATAGAAGTATTTTATATGCTGAGGTCATTTATTCTTTTAAACTCTTTAAAACCTGTTCATAGTTATTAGAAAAAAATGTTACTCTCTTCCACATATATTTTTCCAGCATCATCTAACTGGCAGGTTTTGCTAATCTTTCAAGTTTACGCTGCATATGACGTGTACCACCCTGAAAACACCCAGGTTTTACACTTTGCTGACTGAAAAACAAAAGCAAAAATCAAAATTCAAACCAGCAAAATCATAAACAAGGCTTCTAAAAGCAATGGGGAAGTGGAAGGAAGAGGTAAGTTTAAATACTACTGCGTAATGGGGATTGTAGGAGGTACATTCGTATATTATTTTGTTTAATCTTCAGAATAACACTGTGGGGTATTATTGTCTCCTCATTTACAAATGAGAAAATGAGGCTCAGAGAAATAAAATTCACATAGCAGAAAAGGGGCAGAGCTGATGTTTTCAACTGCCACCTGCCTGAAACAAAACCCATGCCTTCCCCTCTGTACTGGACCAGCTCCCAGACGCCCTCAACCCTCCTATGCCCAAACTGTAAATTTCATTTCATCTCGCTGCCTGGAAACATCAAGATGACACCATTAGGGACTTCCCACTGGAAATAAAATAATCCAGAGAACACAGAGAGTCGGCTGTTAATAGGCTCAGATCGATCTGTTACTTTCTTAGGGTCTCTGCCCATCAGAATAAGAAATCATGGAGTACTACTTTGTGTATTTACCAGAAGAGTTTTCACAAGGATGTGAAAGTAAAAGACAAGTCCCCTAAATGGAACTCTTGATTCTGGAACCTATTTACAGCAGAATGTCAGAACTCACACGAAGCAACTAGAAAGCTGCGCTATAAACATGTTGAGAACATTCAGATTCAGCTGGGATGTTTACAAAGGCAGAGATTTCAGAAAGGTTTTAACTTAGATTTGTGTTTCTCTCTGAAGTTATCTCGTTGTTATGAAACAGACACACACACAACTCGATACTAAACGGACTAAATGGAGCGTTCTGAAAGAAACACACAGAGAGGTTTCAAAACCAAGTAAGCAAATGTGGTTGAAAGGAAGTGTTGTCACAGGCTTTAAAAATAATCTTTTTTACACTATAAAAACCAAAACAAAACAAATCCAATGTTTAGGGCAAAAAAGCAGGGATCCCTAATGGTGGAATGAGGTCTTGCATAGGATGGGGAGGTTCCAGGGCCATGCGGCCCTGCCTCTAGCTCATCCTCCCTCCATCTCTGGAGATGCTCAGGGAGCTGGTGCAGACAGCGCTGCTCCTCCAGGCGTGATTCGGAATCTTCAGGGTTTTCACCCCATGTCCCGCTCAGAGCCAGGGACATGCATGTTATCAGTGCCCTGGCTCACCTGTGCACAGCCCCAGCCAGATCCCCACTGCCAGTCACCTCGAGGAGCTGTATGTGAGTAAAGAAGCAACCCTGATATCAAATCCTGGTGCTCGTGGCTGTCTTCTGGTCCTTGTGGGGACTGGCGCCGTCCTGCTAATCGGCGCTGCAGAAAGAACGTGTCCCTACACCTTGGACGTCTCAGAAACCTTCAGGACTTTCTCCTGCAAAGAGTAGAACTAGACCAGGCTGGGAAAAGGTGGGATAAGGTCATTAAAAAGTTAAGCCAGGGCCTCATTAACTTCACTGGTGGGGCAAGGCCCTGGAAGGGACAATTCAGGAAAGCAGCACTCGGAACCTCAGAGCTCACCTTGCCCAGCTGCTACATTGTCAGGTGAGCAAGCCCAGCACAGAAACACGACCTCAAAGGCAGTCATTCTCAGCCGCACTGTTATTTCATGCACCATTAAGAGAGGTGAAATGCTGCCGATAAACTGTCGATTGTGAGATGCATCCCAGTTTCAGAGGTGGTAAATGTCAAGAAAAACAAGTTGGTGTCTTAGAATGGTTGAGATGTACTAAGCCACTTGCCCCCAAATGCTCAGAGCTCAGTCCTTAGGGATTTTTTTTTTTTTTTTTCCTCTGCTACACTCTGTAGCTGCATTCACGGACAAAAATCCCAAAGCTCAGAGCTTAAGTGACTTATGCAAAGTCACTGAGCTAATAAGGAGAGAGGCAGGACTTGAACTAGACCCGGAACTCCTTCAAGATGGCTCCCATGACTCTATGTGGCCTTTGCTCCAAGGTATCGATCTCTGGCTCTGGAAAACTAAACTGAATTCCTCGGCAGAACATTTGTCTCCTGATTAGGTTTTGCATATGATAATATAAAAATTAATAAACTGCTTCCTTGATCACATGCAGACAGGTCGAGAGCAACCAGAGTAAGCATTTGCCAGTGGGGGAGGACGTCGCCTCTGGATTTACAACGTGCTCAGGAAAATCTATGAAGGAGATAATCCGCAGGCCTGGCAATGAAAGAGCTACTTGTGGCAGTTAGAGTTGATGTTTTATTAGGTCTTACTGGAATACAGGAGAGGGGTGAGAACAATTTTATTTTCCATAGGCCTAGCCCTTCCCTTCACCCCAAAGCTAGCGTGCTAAGATTCCTCCACAACTCCTGTGCCCACGAGTAAATGACAAAAGCTTACCCTGCTTGCCACTAAATGCTCCAGGGGCTGATGTGTGAACTCCCCAGCCCCAGGTGACCCAGAACCCCCTCAGACTTGAGAAGAGGGACAAGGCCACACAAGAGGACAGCTCCCTCTGCAGTGTCATCTCTGGCCAGGCTGGCATCAAGGCACAAATTAGGCCTGGAAGAGAATGATGTGGAATGTCTCACCTGGCTGGCTCCCCAGGAACCCCGGATACCGTGTACCTCCTGTTCACACACTGTCACTTCGAAGCTTAGCTTAGGGAGGCACGGCCTCTGATTCCTCGTATGGGGACAAGCTTCCTTTAACTCAGAGTGTTCCAACATCTGGATTACAGGTGAACCTAGTCCCTGGGCTGGGGTGAACTGCCTTGATTTTGATTCTTTTTTTTTTTTTTTAACATCTTTATTGGAGTATAATTGCTTTACGATGGTGTGTTAGTTTCTGCTTTATAACAAAGTGAATCAGTTATACATATACATATGTTCCCATATCTCTTCCCTCTTGCGTCTCCCTCCCTCCCACGATTTTGATTCTTATTGATATTGGATCTTGAGTACTCCAATGACTTGGACAATAAAAAAGGTTGCATCCGGACTCACTTGGCCCCTGTAAGGTGCCCTGCCAGCTCGGCCCACAGATTATCTCAAGATGAGGGTGCAGTGCACTGTGATCTCAAAAACAGTGGGAAACCAAACCCCGAGGCTCCCTGGCCACTCTTGCTGCCGGCCTGGTAGCAAGGTGTTGGGGAGTGCCCCAAAGAGAAGGAGCCAGGGAAGGAACAAAGGTATGGCCTTCTCAGGAGGTGTTTGGTTCCATTACCCCACCGCCCAGGCTTTTGGCCTTTATCTTCTTTGCTTTCCCTGCCTTGTGAAGAAAGGCAACACTCTCAGAACTGCACCTTCAAACAAGCTGCTTGAGAAAATGTATCACTGCTCTTGAGACACTGTTTGCACCAGCAGGATGGGCACGTTAGCTCTTGTGATGAAATGGGAGGCCGCCTGCACTCTCTGTCCTCTTCTGGCTCTGGAGGACCACTGTGTGGGTCTGGAAGGCGACACGTGGGTGCTGGCGCTGGAGAAGATGCGGTGGCCGCTGCACGCAGATCTGGTGTCTGCCTGCCAGCAACCTGGACGATACAGCCTTCTGGGTGCCGGGCTGTACGCCCTGCCTCTGAGTCCCTCCTTGTGTGTATGTTAAGCGAGAGTTATGGCTTGTGCTTTCCCTCTGAATGCCTGCAAATGCTCTTTAAGTGACCGAACACAGCCAGGAAGGCGCCCTGGACCCTCCAACACGACCACCAGGGCCCGTGAGCTTGGTTTCTCTGGGCATTCCTGAAAGTGAGAAAAAGCAGCCAGAGAATGTCAGCTGCCCCTCCTCACGCCCTTCCTTGTCGTCAGGAGAAGCCCTATGTACACATACCATGGCGACCTTGACAACATCCACCTGCAAGGAGAGACGGGCAGCCAAAACACAGTTTACCGCATATACGTACACAGTCGAGTCTGGGTCTCTGGGAGGTTATTTCTAGTTGTGAACATGAACAGCTTTACAGACCAGCTCATCCTAGGCTATTATTGTCTTCCACAGCCTTTCTTTCTTTCTTTCTTTCTTTCCTTTCTTTCTTTCTTCTTTCTTTTTTCTTTCTTTCTTCTTTCTTTCTCTGTCTTTCTTTCTTTTCCTTTCTTTCCCTTTCTCTTCCTTCCTTCCTTTCTCTCTCTTTCTTTCTTGCCTTTTCTATCTTTCTCTCTCTCCTCCCTCCCTCCTTTTTTCCTTTCTTTCTCTTACAAAGAAATATTTTTTACAACTGTGGTTTTCACTCCTGAGCTGTACATTACAATGATGTTACAAAATTACCAGCGTTCAAGCTCATCCCCAGTTTCAGGTTAAATGCTCTGGTGTGGGGCAGTGACACTGGAATGGCACAGTGTCAAACCTCAAGACACTAGTCATGCAGTTGGAGACATTCTCGATTCCTCACAGCCTTTCTTAAACATAGGAAAGCACCATGACTCTTGGAATGAGCAGAAACCAAAAATCCTACAGAACTGCCTCTATTTCTAGGACACAATCTTAACCTTCCCAAACTTAAGTTTGGTTTAATTCTCTCCAATGAAATTACACCATGTACTTTGCTACCTTTGAGTAAGGAGGAGACAGAAGTACGTGATCAAAAGGAAAAGTTCTTTCTTTTGTTCTGGGAAAAAAATTGGATGCAAAATTGGCAAAAGAAAACATAGCAGACAACTGATCCTAAAGTACCTTTTCTCTCTGTAGTCACCAGGACCATGACAGGGGCTGGAGGCTGGTTCCACAATTAATTAGTTTCAGTTAATGTAAGTGCCAGTATCATTTCCCCCTCCTTCTCTTCTTCCATATACACTGACGAATAATCAGGGTATGACATGTAAAAATTTCAAAACTCATTTGAAGTTGAGGTGGTATAGAATTCAGGAAGCACAGAAGTCTAATTACAGAATACAGTACCCACACAAAGGATGAGGCATAAAACCAGAATAAATCGACTTTCTTATTTCCTGAACTGTACAAACTAAATTATCCAGACCTGATATTTTAGTAATCTGATTTCCAAACGATGCAATGTTTTTTCCTTAATTTTTCTTGAGACAAATGCTCTAATTTTATACGTAGTATTTGGGGGAAAGTAAAGTTCAGTGTCTAATTTTTTCTGATCTATTTAGAGGTATTTTCCTCTGCTTTCTAGGAGACAAAATAGAGAAACAGAAATGCGATCAAATTCTATAAATAAATTATGGTTGGCTTGTCCTTAAATATTATCAACTGCTGAAAAGCAATGAAGTCATAGACATATATTAATTTTATTTTGAAAGCTGGCTAAGAGATGGCATTAAAATTAAAGAGCTTTGCAAGAAGGAAAATGAAAGGAGGGTGAACAAAACCCTGCGAAGACTTCAGAGATAATGAAACAGTTACATTTCTTTGCCAGCCTCTTCCAAGACATCAGGATCCTATGTTCGCTGCTTTATCCACTGTGCTGGTGTGATACTTAAGTAACCACCAAAGTTGGGGTAAAACCTGACAACCTGTCAGTGTGTTGCTTAATAACGGTTACATTTTGCCCAATATTCTAGCCACTGTTTCACCTTCTCCATATATTAAAATATCCCCTAAGGAAAAAACCACAAGTTCAATAACAGCAGAACAAGAGGACCTTACAGGTAGACATGGATTTGCTTGGATTTTATGAACTTCTTTCATCTCCTTTCAGAACTTAAGAGTTAGGAGAGTCAGAATGTGTTAGCTTATGAAATTTATTTTGGAACTGAAACCAAAAAAAAAAAAAAAAAAAAGAACAAGTTTAAACTTAAGTTTTCACCAGCTCAGCCTATGTGCCAGTGTCAGCCTCCATCAGCCCTCCCCACAAGCTCTCCCCATGACACAGTCTATCTCTCTGCAGACCGAGCCCTAAGCTGCCCCGCAGCCAAAGCCAGGTGGAGAAATGGGGCTGTATGAAGGTAATTTTAGGTCAGAATACAGGCCAAAACGCAAAACTGGTTCTGCTTGATATTGCCTGGGTGTCCTCATTTCGTCACTTGGCTTTACATGGAAACACAGTGCTCCAAAACTTACCCAAATTACAAATCACCGTGACATTTTACACCAAGAGTAATGCAAAGGGGGACTGAGCTTATCAATTTTTTGCAGACCTGGATATGTTAATGTGAATGAATGTGCTGGATCAGCCCAGAGGGAAAGAAAGCCCTCCTGTAGTTCATCCCTTGACCTCAACTGGCAGATGTATGGGATTTGTGTTTGCACTATAAGTAAAGTTCTTCCATCTGCATAAGGATCTTTTGACTGGAAGAATGACTTCTGCTCTGGGAAAGAACTGCCTAATGGATTCTAGGTACCAAACCATCTGTAAAATTAGATGCCAAATCCTCAAAGTTTGCTGTCTCCAGACACAGAAGCCAATCAATTTGGGAGGAAACTGGCTCATACAGCATTAACCCGGTCATGCCAGCGGCCAAGATCCAAATGCTGAATGTGAAATCACAGGTGGAATCTGCTCCCGGGCTGCACCATGCCAAGACTATGGATGCAACCAAATAATCTGGATAGAAGTCAAGCAGGGTGAATGCTGGTAGTATAGGTGCCACTCAAATGGGAATCAGATGGTATTGGCATGACTGATGATGACAAAGCCTCTCTCCACTTCAGTCAAGTTCCTCTGAGCCCTCTTGTCTGGACCTCAACCTTGGGGCCCCCTCATGCCCCTCCCCATCCTGTCTTTGGCCTGCCTAGCCCAGTCTGAGCAAGAATCCTGCTAAGTCAGTTTAGTGAGAATCCCCCCACCTTTGATTTCTGATCACCTTTGATACCTGACCAAGTTCCTCATCCCTCACCTTTGATGTAAATAAAAGTCCTTGGCCTGCTTTGAGCAAGATTCCTGCTAAGTTGGTTTAGCCAGAATCACCCACCCCTTGATATCTCCTCTTGGTGATTTTCCATCCACTGACCCTTTCACCCTGCTCCTTGGGGGATCCCCACTTGAAATTGTCGTGTTCAGAGGTGAGCTCCATCTCTCTCCTCTACTGCGATAGCCTTGACTCCTATTTCAATAGTCTCAAATAAAGTCTTCCTCGCCATTTTAACAAGCGTCAGAATATTTTTTTTTTTCTTTAACAGCGATGACTGTACTGCATTAGGGGCCGAAACCTTGACCTTTGGCGACAGTGACAGTGACAACAAATGTCACGGTCTGCTTGGCAGAGAGTTTTCCTTTTTGTGATAACTTTGTTTAAATAAACTTCTTTTTAAAACTTTAGTCATTTATTTTACTGCCTTCCCCTACTAGTTTAACAAAGAACCAATACTGACTATTTTAGTCTTGAGGCTTTATCTTTAAATAAACGGCTTATTTTGGAATAATTTTAGATTTACAGAAAACAGTGGCTATTTTAGTTATGAGGCTTTACCTTTAAATAAACTGTTCATTTTGGAGTAATTTTAGCTTCACAGAAAAGTTGCAGAAATGTTACAGAGAATTGCCATTTACCCTTCACCCAGTTTCTCCACTGTTAGTAGTATCCTATTAAGAAATTGTCATTGATACACTACTATTAATTAAACTTTTAAATTTAATTAAAACCAATATTAATTAGACTTTATTTGGATTTCATCCATTTTTCCATTCATGTCCTCTTTCTGTTCCAGGATCCAATCCAGGTACCACATAAATGCTGGCTGACCTGCGCATGCCTCCCTCAGCTCTGCCCCCTGCCCCTCCCACGCCCCACCCACTGCTCAGGAAGGAGGGGAACGAGGCCGCAAACACGCAGGTCAGCTCCCAGACACCATGTGCCATTCCTACCCAGGGTCTGCTACAGAGAAGGGCAAAAGTTTCTCTTTGCAGAGGAAGGAAAGAGCTATGTTTGTAGACCAGGTACCACAACAGTCTCCCAGCAGATCTGCCTCTGAGTTCAAGGATAACTAACTACACGGGCTGTTGCAAAGACTTGTGTCTGCACCTGATCATTCCTCCTTAACGAATGATTCAGCTAAGTGAGTCATTCAATCAGCTCACAGTCCAAGGATAAAGAATTGGGGCTCGTATTCTGTAAATAGTAAAAGAAGGTCTGTATTTTTGTTGACACTTTGGTTTAACCACCAGGCAAAGTAACAAAAACAACAACAAAAATACTCCAGTATAATGACAACAAAAAAGTACTAGCTATGAAAACAGTGTTCTGGGCATTTTGTACTCAGTGAGCTATGGCCAATACATAGTGTTTTCCGTTAGCATTTGTCAAAATCAGGGACTAAAATATCTGTCAGTGAGTTATGGTTTATTGGGGATTTACTGGGTGCAGCATTTATATTAGAAAAAAAGGACCAGAAATGTACATGGTAGGGAAAAGAGAGGTGGCTGACAGTGACAACAGAAACCATGAAGCTTAGGCAAGATGCTTTCTAAAGTAGAGAGGATAATCCAACCAAACTTCAGGATAGTAAGAGCCCAGGCCAGGATGCCAAAAGACCCGCTGGGCTCTAGTGCTAAGTCTATCATGTCCGTGTGACCCTAGGAAAGTCAGTTTCCCTCTCTGAGCCTCCATTTCCACAACTGTAAAATGGTAGTGCGTGGGGGAAGGGGAGAATGAGGAAAGTTTGTATCAATCTCTACGGTCCCTTGTATTCTAAACATTTTGTGGTTCCACGACTCTACACCTCCACTGTCTAACAGAGTAGCCGTTAGGCACATGTAGTCATTTAAATTTAATAAAATTAAATAAGATAAAAGTGCAGTTTCTCAGTTGCACTGGTCACATTTCAAATGCTCAGTAGCCAGAGAGAGCTAACGGCTAGTGAACTGGCTGGTGCAGAAAGAGAACATTTCCGTCATCACGGAAAGTTTTATTGGACAACCCTGTTTTTCTTTATAAAAGACACTTGAGAAGTCTAATAGGAACACTATTCATGTTTTCCGTTATTGATTTTATTGTAAAATTAATGATTGCTATGACGAATACCACTACTAAGAGTTGACATTTATTGAGCACTACTATTGCTGGAATTGTAGCAATTAGTCTATTTTGATTTAATCCTCACAACAACCCTCTGATAGGTACCATTATTTTCTGCATTTCATAAATGAGGAAAACAAGATTCAGAGTGACAATGTGCGTCGTTCAGAGCCACATCTGAGAAGTGACAGAGCTAGGCCTTGAGCCCTTTGACTGTTGTAATCCAGACCCCCAGTGTTTCACCCTGGCCCCAAGTTTGGTCTCTGGTCTTGTTGTCTCATGGCCGAGCCTCATGGATTCCTCACAATCCCCCTATTGTGGACACCGGGCCTTTGTATGTGCTTTGTCTATGATGCCCTCCCTTTCCTCCTTTCCTTTGTTTGGGAACTTCCTATTTATCTTCTTAAAATATCTAAATATTACTTCTCCATCTGGCAAAATAGTTACCCTGTCTGCTTTAGGTTTCCATCACACTCCATTCATACCTCAAACATGGAGCCCACCAGGCTGCATTATAGTATCTGTCTGCAAGTCTGGTCTCCCACTAGACTTAGTGCATTCAAGATGAAGTGTGCACCCAGTACTTACTTACAGTTTAAAAAAGGTGCTGAGTCAATGTTTGCTAAATGAAAATGTCAAAATCTCCTTCTAAGATTAGGTCACCACTTTTTCCAACCACTCCAGCTTATCTAGATGCTTTCCACTTTCCCTGGAATTTGCAGTTTAGATGCATTCATTATCTGCAAGCAGAGGGCTCCAGGGCCTTCAGGCAGGGAGCAAAGTTAAATACATACATACATACATAATCATTTTGCAGACACGAAATTCTTCCCGAGTCTTTCTGCAAGCAGGCTGTCATCTACAAGCAAGGAAATCTGACACTTCCTACCAATTCTGGTGAAGTTTTGCCCACATTTTCTACCACGTACCAGGCCTCGGCACTGCGCTGGGCTACCTGCTTATAGCGACAGAGTCCATTCAGAAGTACTGCAGGCCAACAGGGTGTAGCTTGGCTGCTGTCTTGCTTCAACCCTTCCCCAAAGCAACAGGATCGCAGCAGCTTTATAAAGTGATGTTAAAATTACTCACAAGGATCTTGATGCACAGTTAAAAAGACACCTGGTCACCTCACACATTCTCTCTGGGACCAGACGGCACCAGCCCACTCCCTGCCCTGTAGCTATTCACCCCAGACAGAAGATGGAAGAAAAAAAAAGTTATCCTTGCCTTTCCTGTCCTCTAAAATCATACAGGTACCTCTATTTAGAGTCATCTTTTTGCTTCTGCATTTTAAAAACAGCTGAGGTAGGTCAAAACCTAAAGTAAAAAAACAAAAGGAAACGAAAAGAAAAAAAAACCCCTAATTAATTGACCAAACTAAGTCAGAATTATTACCAGAACAAAGTGTGGGAAGAGAAATACTATTTATCGAAGACCTTCTGTATATCAGGGTTGTTCTGGGTAAATTAACCTCTTAAAATGCAACAACCCTAGTGCTTCCCTGGTGGCGCAGTGGTTGAGAGTCCGCCTGCCGATGCAGGGGACACGGGTTTATGCCCCGGTCCGGGAAGATCCCACATCCCACATGCCGCGGAGCGGCTGAGCCCGTGAGCCATGGCTGCTGAGCCTGCGCGTCCGGAGCCTGTGCTCCGCAACGGGATTGGCCACAACAGTGAAAGGCCCGCCTACCGTAAAAAAAAAAAAAAAAAAAAAAAAAAAAAAAAAAAAAAAAAAGCAACAACCCTAAAAGATATCTTTAATGATCACATTTTACAGATGGAGACATGGAAGTCCAGAAAAGAGGTGCTGAATCACTGAAAGAGCACGGGTTTAATGGCCGAGAGATTTGGGTTCAAATTTGGAATCCATTAGCTCTGTGGCTTTAGAGGAATTACTGGACCTCTTCAAGCCTCTGTTTTCTCATTCAGAAGCAGAAACCAATAGCACAAACCTTCCAGGGCTGTTGTAGAGTCGGAAAAGAAAATGTCTATAACGTGCCTAAACACGATGGCGGGCATCTTACTAGGTTTCATGTTAATTTCCCTTCCCCCCTGCTTGTCTGGCTAAATGGCAGAGCTGCAATTCAAAAGCAGAATCATGGGCACCAAACCAAGGTCTTTGCAGATCTGTAATGAGAACTATTTTGAGCTGCTCCTCTACCACTGTGGTGACAGAATCAAACTAGCTGAAGCTGAGCCATTCTTACCTTTGTAGTGGCAAAACACTCTCTATTGTTATATCTATGCCCAGATGTAAATCTTTCAGAAGTTAAAATCAAAACAAATAAATCATGTATCTCTCAGTGCATTATAATGCCCTCTCAGCACAGCCTGGTCACAAAAATATCTCTTCCAGCCACTTAATGTCATATAACTACTTAGGAAAAAGGTTTAACGTTGGCAAAAGATAATAGAATAATTATTGGGTTTCAGTTCCTATGGAATTTGCAAAAAGCCAGTAAGACATAGGGAGAAATAATAGCCTTTTTTGTCCTCAATCTTCCTCGTAGTCTCCCAGCTTTGAAGTAGGCTATGTATGCTCTGGAAAAAAAAAAAGTAAGTCCACAGAAAAAGTTCTTGTAAAAAGGTGTAGGCTGCATTTAGAACTGGGGAGGAGTTCAGTCTTGGTATTTTCTTGTTGGTCAGAGATATATTTGTCCTTTGCTTGGTATGGAGAAAGATTCTGAACTTGTAGAAAATTCTTCAAATCTACACTCCAGGGAACGCACTGTCTATGTTACCGCAGAATGTATTTTGCAGACAGTTTTCTCGCCAATGCGCAAGTCTATGAAAATGGTCTGACCTGACAACATATGTCCCAGTCTGTGCACCCCTCGCATACCCCCAATGCCCTGAGAACACTGTAGAGACAGCTGTGCTGCCACGAACAGGTGCAAAGCTGGAGTCGTGAGATCAGCCTGGAGTTCTGACTCTGCCCCTTTCTCTGTGGCTTTGGGTTGTGTCAACTCACTTCTATGAGTCTCGTTTTTTCTCATCTATATAATGGGTGTGCTGGCTGGCTGCCAAGAACTTGTGAGTACTGAGTGTCAGTTTGCGCCTGAAAGCTCTGTGGAAACCATAAGATGCTATGTGAATGTTTTTGTTAGAATTTAAGGACCAGGAGCCTAAAGAACAGTAGGCTCAGGGCAGTATTTTCCATTTTTAGATTGAAATTCATACTTGCCACTAGTCCAATTAATTTTGGATCATTTTTTTGGGGGAGGCCTAGAGTTTGGAGACCTTAAGTAACACAAGTGGCTTCCAAAATACTGAGCTGTGTGCAGGAATATGTAGCTTTTATGACATCCTATATAACACACTGTAATGGAAAGAAAACCAGTCCAGCAAGTCAAAACACCCATGGCTGACTCCCCAGGATCTCACTGACTGCCTCAGTGACACATCTCTGAGCCACTTTGCTATTCCCCTCCCCACTTCTATAGCCTTAATTTGAAAGGACAATCTCCACCTTTGTGGGTGACCCAAGGCGAGGTGAATGCATGTAATAATAATCTTTGAAAGCCACAGCCCAAATAAACATAAGCCAGCACTACCGCAGTGTAAGGGCGCCCTCAAGCACCACACCACCCCTAGGTACCTTATGAATTGTCAAAGAAAGAGTAAATCCTTTAAGGGTTAAATGAATCACAGAATGAATATTAGACGCTCTTAAATTTATTGGAGAGCCAGAGTTCAAGTACTGGATACAATCTATGGAACGTCTCCCAAGAAAAAGAAGGCACAGAAGTTCATTCGTGCAATGTTGGATACGATGTTCTGTGAATTTCCTGGAGCTCATTTATGGATCATCTAAATTTGGAAGGTCTCAGGTTAAGAATCTGTTTTGGATCATAAAGAGTAGATGCTAAATCTCATCTCATTTAAACCTCTTATTTAACAGATGACAAGTGGAGGCATGGAACTTATCAGTGACCTTACCATAAATGTTAGACGTGGTTTTAAATATGCTGTTTCTTTTCCAATTAAAAAAATCAGCAACCCACATAAGAGTACAGAGAAAGCTCAGTTATTCGGACTATTTCATTTACCAGAATATTTACTTCATCATCCCTGTTAAATCAAGACCAGCTTATGCATATCTTATCCATTTTCCATACCGTAAATTGAATTTATACCTTGAAATGATGCCGTGTAGCAAGGAAGCACAGACTGAATTAATCCAATGTCCCACTGAAAGCCAAACTGCTAATGCTTTTAGAAGGATACTTTATCCACTAGGGCTTAAATCTAAATTCTTAGATGAATTCGGATCTAACTGCTAATCAGGTTTCCTGAATTCACACAGCTTCCGGCTAATTGCCTATGTTCTGCCAGATTCCTCATCAAAAATAAAAATCAAGTGTTGCTTAACTCTGATGCTAAGAAAAATGCATTTTTATAAAAATAAAATCAAGAAAACGCGTGAACAATATAATTTGCACGTTTAGGAGTCTGGGTAATGAGGGCCAACATTCCCATTGCAGATTGGGATTTGGTGCCTACTTTTTATTCACTGTCAGCACAACCAGTGGGAATGGCTCTTTTGCAGGTACAGCAGGGTTGGCTGTGTCTTCTGAACACAATGTCGGGACAGGCCAACAGCATCACAAGTGCAAAGAAAATGGGCAGGTAGAACCCTTGCGTTTACAGCAAGGTCCGATCGCCACATTGCGTGTTGTAATTGCAACACTGAGGCATTTCTTTTGTTGGACATTTTGAGTCAAACAAGGTCACATTTGGGTTGTTAAACGCCCGGCAGTAAGTGCTCGGCAAATAACATAGGTGCCTTTTCACATCCAGTGGTAAAGTTTCATCAGTACGGCTTGGCACAGCTGTATGGAAGACAAATGATGTCACTTTGGCTAGTGAAGACCTGACAAAGTACAACTGGCACACGCCAATGAACCCGTCTCTCTAATTCAAGTTTTATGTGCCTTCCTAGAAAGCCAATCCTGACTAAGTCAAAGGGAAATTGAGTCTTTTACCTAGAATTCCTGTCCCTTCATACATCATCTCAGAAGGCTTTGTGCTTTTCCTGGGTAGTTCTTGTTTTTTTTTTTTTTTTATTGAAGTATACTTGATTTACAATGTTGTGTTAATTACTGCTGTACAGCAAAGTGATTCAGTTATACATCTAAATATATATTTTCTTTTTTTATATATTCTTTTCCATTATGGTTTATCATAGGATACTGAATATAGGTTCCCTGAGCTGTACAGTAGGACCCTGTTGTTCATCCATATATAATGGCTTACATGTGCTAACCCCAGCCTCCCACTCCATCCCCCCCAAATCCCCTTCCCCTTGGCAACCACCAGTCTGTTCTCTATGTCCGTGAACCTGTTTCTGTTTCATAGATAGGTTGACTTGTGTCATATTTTAGATTCCACATATAAGTGATATCACATGGTATTTGTCTTTCTCCTTCTGACTTACTTCACTTAGTATGATAATCTCCAGTTGCATCCATGTTGCTGCAAATGGCATTACTTCATTCTTTTTTTACGGCTGAGTAGTAGTCCTGGGTAGTTCTTGATTAAATAGTGAATGATCTCTTCCCAGTGATTTTGAGAAGAATTTATCGTGGGTATTGAGACTTAGCGCTTCACAAGGTATATTCCAGATCTACTCCTAGTTTCTGCCTCATGTGCCATGGATTCCCAAGCAGCAGCCATGCTACCCTCAGAGAGGAGGTTTCAAGGTGGCCAGGCCAGCTACCATACAACTGGTGGCCCCCAAATCGGCCAGCGTGACTTGTCAAGGGAAACAAGCTGTCTCACCAGACGTGACCCACTTTCCTTCTACCTCCTGTCAGGTCCCTTTGGGGTTCGAGCCCCAGCTGGCTCATCTGCTTTCCTCAGTCAAATGTCTCTGGAGAGGCTAGGATGCTCTCAGATGTCAGTAACGGTGGGGATCACTTTTCAAACTTTCATGTTTCTTGTCACTTCTTTCATTCTGAAAGAATTATCCTAAAGTCCAATCTCCCGTGGAAAAGTTTGGTCATTCCAAGCATGTGCCCCAAACCAGATATATGAGCTGGTTGACCTGCTCACCATTATATAACCTCAGATTTCCTGATTAACTCCTTTAATCTTAATTGTTTTAGAAAAAAATTCAAAGCTTCTAAAGCTCTTTACTCCTAGTCTCTTGGGCACTGACATTGGGTCCCAGGCTGTCTTACCACATTGCTTTGGCGAAACAATGGCTCTCCCTGGGATTTTAAAAATATAATGAGGCTGTTCTGTTGCTTTGTAACTTTTTATCTCAGCATGAACTCAGCTCTCATCAAGGAGCTGTGTTTATAGTGTCAGAGCTTTAAATTTTTTTTTAATTCTTGTAAGAATAACCCAGGTCAATAAAGGTTTCCGTAGACCTCTCAGTTTTCTTAGAATATTTCTCTTGCCTACATAAGCAAAACTATCTAAGTAATTAAATCTCCTATAAGTGAAATTATATTTTTTTCCAAGGGAAAGACTTGCCAGTGTGATGTTCACTCTAATTTATGAGGAAAGCTATGATTCCAAAAACCCACTGAATAGGCAGCTACAGAACAAAATAAATGCCCATGTTCTACCTAATTAAGATCCTAGTTACTAATCAGAAGACACGGATGCACATGATTATGGCTGTTTCATGTTGTAGGATAACCTGCTATTTTATGGGGAGGAAGTGTTGACTTTTACATATTACAGAAAAAGCATGAATCCACTGAATATCAATTTTCCCTGAAAAAGACATTCTTTCTACGCTACTTGGTCTCCTCCTTTTAAAATTCTTCTAAATATTTTAGTAAGGAAGGAAGCAGGTAAGAAAGGAGGGAAACACACATCCTACCCACAAATACAAACACACACCGCCACACACTTTTCATGTTGGCAGACAGAAATCCACTGTTCTACAATGTCACGATTTCTACATTTTTCCACGAAAGATTCCTGTGACCTCTTGTGTCCCACATCCAATAATACATTACTCAGAACTGAGGAAAAGAGACTCTTTAGGGAGTGGATCATGCCCTCTCTGCACAGAGGGGAAAGGTATGGTATCTATAAGCAATGAGCTCCGCTGCCCAAGGGCAGAAACTATTTTTATCTCCTGGCACTTTTGCTCTTTCTATAGTGTACCCTGAGGCTACTTCATCCCCAAGGTTGCACACAATATAGTATTAAGCATGGCAGAGAAAAAGTGACACAGTACCTTCCAAAAAGTCCACATGCTACTAGTCATGTCCAAATCAGAACGTTCCTGAAGCATCTAGAGGCCTCTCACAGTTGGCAGACTGGCTGAGTACGTTCTGAGTAGGAGAACTGCTATTGCTTAGGACAACCCATTCTGTGTGGGTCTCTAAGAAGGGCCATTAAAAATCTCATTAATGTAGACCTTTGGTTTTCAGTGAGCCTGGTAAGTTTAGAAATGTGTGAAGGCATTTCCTCCCTCTTTCCTTTCTTACCTTCTTTTTTTTTCTCTATTTTTCTCTTATTTTGCTTGTCACAATTCCTGTAAGGTACTACTGTGATTTAGCATTCAAGGGCCAAGGGATGCTATCCACGTGTTATATCCCCTCCAAATGCCCAGAACACTCTGGTTGAGAAATACCTGATTTAAACAGTCTCAACCAAACTTCTACCATCAAGAGCAATAAATAAACAGATAAGTAAACAAGTAAATAAAAAATACGAGGTGACAGCAGCTGCTGTCTTGAATAAAAGTAACTCATAATTGATTAGGTTATTAACTGCTCCTTTTATCAGTGGAGGAGGGTCTTTCATGAACATGCCTTAGATGTGAAAATAATATAGTGGGTATGGGTTGAAGTGTGTCCCTGCAAAAAGACATGGTGAACCCCTAACTAGGGGGTACTTAGTACCTGTGAATGTGACCTTAGTTGGGAATCCGGTCTTGGCAGATGTAATCAAGTTAAGATGAGGGCATACCGAGTTAGGGTGGACCCTAATCCAATCAAGACTAAATGACTAATATCCTTATGAGAAGGGAATCGAAACAGACTCAGAGGGAAAAACGCCATGTGAAGAGGCAGAGATCAGAGTTAACACTGTCACAAGCCAATGAACACCCGGGGCTACCAGAAACTGGTAGAAGCAAAGAAGGATCCTCTCCTTGAAGCTTTGAAGGGAGCGTGGTCCTGCTGAAACCTCGATTTTTAACTTCTAGTTTCCAAAACAGTGAGAGAATCAATTTCTGTTGTTTTAAGCCATCCCAGTTTGTGGTAACTTGTTATGGCAACCCTAGGACAATAATAGCTAATCTATATTTGTCCCAAGCTTGGAAGGTTGGCATAGTTCAAGGAAGCAAGGAGTTCGCAGCAAAATGGGGCGAGTAATGTTTGGGGACAGACACTTACTAACCGGCAACCTCTGCTGGGTAACTGAGAAGCCAGGAGAAGGTTTCCCTTTCTATCCAGGAAGGTACACTACCTCTTACATTCCTCTACCTGTGAATCCTTTAAAGACTATCTTCACTGGATTCACTTAGCCAGAGTGAAATTTTATTTCGTAAAGACGTGCAGGTAAGGGTGGTCCCCCAAAGGTAGCAAGCTTGTCTGGAAGTTGACTCTCATTCCTTTCCAGATTCCCGTGCTGATGTGTGATGGCGTGAAGCAGGCTAACTGGATCTCCTCTCCCTTCTGTGCTACCCCTGGAGCCTTTCGGTGTTCAGTGCATTCACCACGCCTCGCACTCTGCAACTCCTCATCCAGGTGATGTCCCAGCTTCCAGGCCACTTTCCACTATCTCAAGGTATCTGTCCTCTAGGCCACTCCCTCAGGCTCCACGCTCATCTACGCGCCAGCGCATGGCAACATGGTGATCTTCTATTTCCACTATGCCGTCTTCGTTAGCTGGAATACTTGTATGGAGACAGTCAGTTATCCCATCATCTAATATTTGGTCACCCAGTGTACACCTCATAAAATAAATGCATAAGATCAATCAATCAATTGAAACAATTCTTTTAGCTATTATTTTTCAAAATAATGTGTTGGTTAATTCGCATCCTCTAATGGAGATCAGTGAAGTTTCGTGTAATCATTGATTTGGTTTTGGTACCATTATGAACTCATGAGCTCAAACAATGTGATTCAGTCCTTTGAAATTATCCTTATGGATGTTCCAACTGTTCTATCTTTGGCCAGTGGGAGCATCAGTAAGTGGTTCTGAGTCCTTTTGACTGCTCCGGACGCGCAGGCTCAGCGGCCATGGCTCACGGGCCCAGCCGCTCCGTGTCATGTGGGATCTTCCTGGACCGGGGCACGAACCCGTGTCCCCTGCAGCGGCAGGCGGACTCTCAACCACTGCGCCACCAGTGAAGCCCTCGTAGTCTTTGATAACATCCCTGCTGTCTGGTATAACAAGATCCTCCAGGCTCATCTTATACATTTCCTAACCCCGACCTGGAGTTAGCCATTTCTCCTGGAGCTTTCATTCCTTGTACTGGAAATAAAATTTAGCAACCACCATCTGAGAACCTGAATGACTCTTAGGCAGATCCGAGTCTGCTTCTCCTTCTTTGGAGGGAAGCAAGCAATTTGGCCTGGCTTGAATGAGTCCTCACAGACTGTGAGAAGAGGAAGCGTGACAAGTGACCATTTGGAGTTACTGTAACAGTCCAGGATGAGATGATAAGGTTCTCAACCAAGGCTGTAGCTGTGGGGATGGCGAAGAGGATCAGAGTTGGGAGAGATGCTAGAGACTAAATTTACACGAGAGGATTTATCAACTGACTTGGCAGTTCAAGGCAAAAGATAGCAGACCTGGGTTCAAAGCCTAGCTCTGTCACTCACCGACTGTGAGATCTGCATCTCATTACTCAACTTCTGAGACTTAAAAACCTGAACTACAAAATGGGAATAGACTGCCTATCTCTTGGGGTGGTTGGGAGGATTAGATGAAGCTGCAGATGAAATGAACATAGTATCAAGGGTGATAACTACCACAGCTAAAAATTAAACATGTGAATTTCTCCTCTTCCCAACAGGCCTAGATTTTTCTACAAAATGAAGGGGTTGGCCCAGATGACACCAAAGCCTCTTCCAGCCCTGTCTGCTCCAGCCCCCTCTCCCTAGTGTTGTTCTCTGATAACGCCATGGAGTATTAATAATGGATCTCCCAGCATTTTCCTAAACCACATTTTATTGATTATTTTATTGAAAAGATGATATAACAGATTTAAATGTTGCCAAAAGGGAAATATATCATATATTCTTCTGAGGGCTGTGTTTCTTATTTGACATCAAAGTTGACAAATTTCATTTTAGAAAATCTTAGAGTGATGTTTTAATTTAAAATTGCTTCCATAAGAGACTAACACCGAAGATATTAAAAACGAACAAAGTACCTTAAACACTGATCAGTTAGCTCAGAGCCTCTTAAAATACTTTCCAAGATGGCTGTCCTGATCAATGATTTATGCAGCACTCTGGCTTTAGAAAATATAATATTACTTTGTCAATCCCTTCCCAGAACCTTCCTTGCCCATTAAGTCAGTGATATCCTGTAAACCTTTCTGAAGTTATTTGTTTTTCTAAGATCTTATTTTTGAGGACTCTGTTGGAAGGTTTTTTTTTTTTTTTGTGGTACGCGGGCCTCTCACTGCTGTGGCCTCTCCCGCTGCGGAGCACAGGCTCCGGATGCGCAGGCTCAGCGGCCATGGCTCACGGGCCCAGCCGCTCCGCGGCATGTGGGATCTTCCCGGACCGGGGCATGAACCCGTGTCCCCTGCATCGGCAGGCGGACTCTCAACCACCGCGCCACCGGGGAAGCCCGGAAGGATTTTTGAATCAAGATTTTGAGGACAGTAGTAGCCATCTAGCAGTTACTAGAGCCACATTGACTGTTGATAACGAGGAATTAAAATACTGATTACAACGTTACTTTTTAAATTGTGAGGGCAATACAAACATTAAAATAAACTTCAGGCCAAACAAATGAGCATAAAACGTGAGACTGACCCAAAAGTCATTTGACGGAAATAACCAGTGTAAACTTCTAAACTCTTTTCTCCATAGGCACATACATGACATTTTAACTATTTTATCGTGAGGTGCATTTTATTCCTTCACTTGCTCTTTTGATATGTTGTGAAATATAAAGTTGCAATATAGTAGCTCAATATACTGTCACCATTTCTACCTGTCAGTACGTAAATGAGCCACTCATTCTTTTAAGCAATTGCTGAATATTGCCCAGTTGAATAAACATGAAACTGTTCACTATGATCTGACTAGTACTTTATAATTACATATTTACATTGCTCCCAATTTATTAATATTTTTTAAAAGTTCTTTTGGGCTTGACATATATATACTAATATGTATAACATGGATAACTTATTTAAAAAAAAAGTTCTTAACCAAGACAAACAAATAAGACTTAATCGGGTCTGACAAATTCTTGTCAATTTCTGTGTATTTTACCGTTTCCATAATAAAAAATGAAAAACAAATCAGTGCTTGAGTGCAACTTTGAAAAACTGTTATAAAACGAGAGACAACTGTCACTCAAGGACATTCAACTTTTTTTAAACAAAGACTTGGCTGTAAATTTCTGAATGTCAAAACCCCCATCTCCCCTCTGCCTGATAACTCTCCAAACGGAAACCCCATCCTCTGTGATGCAGTAATTTTTGCTCTTTCAGCAGCCACACTTGGCTTTGAGACTTTGGGTGTCAAAAGCCTCCTCTTGTCAATGTCTGTTCCTTTTCCTTCCAGTGGCACTCACGACCCCAGACACAGTTTCCGGTCGGTCCTGCCGCACAAGGGTCGGCCTCGCATCCTTGCCCCTCCTCTGTTCACGGTCCATCCTGCTCTTCAAGATGGTGGAGCGTCTTCCCACCTCAAGAATGGACAAGTGACCTCACTGAACAAGCGAGGAGCATGTTTTTCATATAAAGAATCATCTTTTCCCTTCTTTGGTTGGTTTATAGGTTGCTCTTCAAGTTGATATCATCTTAAATTTTACTATTATCCCTTAGGCTTCAAGACCCGCATGTTGTTCTTTTTCAAGATCATGTTCTTTTTGGCAGCTGCTAAATGAGTAGATGTTTTTATTTAAGGCAGAAAGTAACATGAGTCTTTGTTGGGTGATGAAGCTGGGGGATATGCCAGCCTGGGTGACTTTAACACCAGCCACGCCAAGGGGTGTCAGCCCTGCAGGGTGGAGAACAAGTGCATACAGGATACAGGTCTGATTTTAGTCAGGACTTCTCATCACTTCTATCTATCGCTTGGACTAAAACACAATTCATATTTCAGAATCACCAATGAAGACAGAAAGAGTCTGTAAGGCCAGGAAATCTCCTATTCTGTCCTTCAGCTTATTTGTGACTAACTTACACCCTCAATACTCAGCATTTGAATTGACTTAACATCCTCAGGCGTTACTGGGACATTGGCAGTCATGCCTCCCTTTGACTTAAATCACTTTCATCACCAGGCTCTTTTTAGCTCTTCAGAAAATTCTCAAAAATGTTCAAATAGTAGAAGTACCTTTATCTTCTCTAGCTGAGCTCAAAGGTGACATTTTCTTAATTGACCAGAGAGTATAAGAAGTTTCAGCTATTTTCAAGTGATAGCCATGGTAAAAAATAAAAGGCTTACATTTGTAAAAGAAGTGTTTTATATGTGCATAGCTTTAAAAAAGCTGATTTTCAAGTTTAGCTTTTGTAACCCTCAATGAAAACGAAAAGCCTAACTCTTTTCGAAAAAACAGCTATTTGGAAACACTAGACAACAAGCACTTGATAGTAAGCAAGTCTGCCAATGTCTCCTTTTGGGGGAATCTAAGGTGAAATTTAAATTAAGTCTTCATTGTGCCAGCCCTCAAAAATGTATTTTAATCCTTCAGTTCAACAAATATTTTGAGTACCCCCCTTAGTGCCACACAGCACTGGGGATACCACAGCAAACAAGAGAGACAAAAATCCCAGGATGGGGTGGGGGACTAGGGATAAAGGAAGAGAGACATTAAAGGAAAAAGTAGAGGCAAGAGGCAGACGAGGGGCAATGGGAAGACGGTGTCGGCAGGCAGAACAGACTGCAAATTTAAAAATGCTGGTCAAGGAGAATAAAAGAAATCAAAGAGCAAAAAATGCATGTTCTATGAGGTCCAGATTAAGAAGCATTGATGAAAATGACCAAAGCAAGGCTTGCTATTTTTAGTATGTACTACACATTTTCTTAATAAAATAAGATTGTCCGCATGATTAATCTCTCTGGTGGATTTTGAGCAGAAATTCAGGATAAAGATCAGGTTTCCAGGACTGACTGTAAATATGTTCATCCTTTGGGAACACAGGAAAGGAAATCTAATGATGCAGAAATAATCATAGAGCTGCCAGGAAAGAAAGAGACCAGAAGGGGAAGGGCAGACTGGACGCTACAGCCAAAGAGCCTGAAGTCAGTAATCAAACACCTCCTCAAAGTATGCTTGACAATTTCAAGGGGTGGGGGAAATAAAAGAGTAACTGAAAAAATAAAAATAAAAATGTTGGTAAGGTAAGTCTCACTGAGAAGGTGACATCTGAGTAAAGGTTATAGGAAGGTGAGGGAATTAACCACATGTATATTTAGAGAAAATATGTTCCAGAGAGAGGAACCAGCCATGGCGTGCAATAAGGAAACCAGTGTGGCTGGTGCCAGGGGAGCAGAGGAGAGGTAGAAGCCCTGGTCCAAGATGAAGGGGGAGCAGCTCAAGTGGGTCTGGATGGCTGCTTTAAGGACTTGGGCTGAGATTTCACTCTGAGCACAACAGAAAGCCACTGCAGAGCTGTGAACAGAGCAATGTCATCATCTGATACATTTCCACTGGATCGACAGCTGCTCTGTAGAGACTAGACCTTAGGAGGAAAAGGGTAAAAGCTGAGAAGCCCGAGAGGAGGCCCCTGCAGGATGCTGGGAGAAAGAGGAGTGGGGCTCACACCACAGACAGCAATGGAAGTGGCAGAAAGTGTCTGACTTTATGTATTTTAAAGGCAGGGCGAACAGATTTTCTTGAAGCATTGGATGAGGGGTGTTGAGAGAAAAAGAGACTCAAACATGACTCACGATTTTCAGCCTAAGCAACTGGAAAGTTGGAGTTGCTATTAATTGGGATCGGGAAGGCTTCTGCTGGGGACTATTCTGGGAGAAAAGTCCAAGAGTTCATACTTGGACGTGTTGCGTTTAAGACGACTGTGAGATGAGATGGTCAGCTACTGATTTTCTTCTGACCAAGTCAATCGCCCTCAAAGAACATAAGTTCCCTGAGGGCAGACTTCTATTTTGTTCATTGCTGTATCTCCAGAGCCTTAGACAACACATGAAGATTCTCTATTAAAAATTAATTTAACAGGGACTTCCCTGGTGGTCCAGTGGTTAAGAATCTGCCTTCCAATGGAGGGGACACGGGTTTGATCCCTGGCTGGGGAACTAAGATCCCACATGCCACAGTGAAGATCCCACAGGCCGCAACTAAGACCCGACACAACCAAATAAGTAAATAAATAAATAAATATATTGAAAAATTAATATAACACATATTTGCTAGGCACTCATTACACATCTTGCTCTGTTCTCCATGCTGGGGACACAGCTGGGACAAAACAGCTAAAATTCTCATGCATCTTATATTCTAGGAGTGTGAGGCGGATGTGCCAATGAAGCAAAATAAAATCTTCTATAATAAACTTTTGTTGAATGTTTACTCACATGGCACTTGATGTGTATTATCATAACTCTACAAGGAGGAGACCGAGACCCCGGAGTTGGCATCACACCAGCCTGTCTTCCTCCAAAGCCTCTTCCACCGTACCATGTAGCCTCTCAGAGAAAGTAACACAAATCCCATCCTCATCGGGTAAATACCAGGGTTGTGTTTCTCTCCAAATAAGCATTGAATGGGGAATCTGCTCAAAACAGGACTCTTCGTGAAGAGCAGTCTAGGAGGCCAGGAAGCGGGCAACCCCAGGTCACTCAGCCCTCCTTCATGCGCAACCAAACCACGCAGCTGAATTCCTCTTGACATTTCTGGGCATTTTCTTATTCTTCTGCCCCTTTCACAATGCTGAGGGTACCTGAATTACCTGCCATTGAGGGCTGTCACATCCGTTTCCTCTGAAAGGCTCAATTTGCAACCTTGCACAAAACTAGAAAGGTGTCCTAAAAGAGGATGGATGTGCATATACATTTGAGAAGGAATCTCTTATCTCCTTCACCTAAAAATGAAACTTGATGAATTTTCCATTTCCAGTAGCAGCATCAAGGAGGTGGTTTGGTCATTAGTAGCTCCCAGTAATTTCAACAATCACTTCCCCCTCGTTCAGCCACCTGACACTCTCTCCATCTCATGCAACAGACCACTCCCAGCCTCTTCCACATATCCTATGCAGAAATTCTGAAACAGCCATGGCCCCTGCCCTCTGTCCATTTCTTATCCAGTTTCCACATGGAATGTGATATCACACTTCCTTCCCCTCCTACATTTCCTAGAAGGTAAACGATGAATGATCATTTATCCTCAAAAACTGATAATTCTTTCTCATGCTCAGACCTGTCTGAACAGTTCTTCAAAAAGGACAATTCCACGGCTCTCTCCTCTGGAATGCCATCTGTGACAACATTGTAATTTTTAAGACCAAACATGCCGAGTTCCCTTTGGTTGGGTGATGGCCGTATTCAGCTTGATGTTACCTCCCACGCAGTTGACCCATCAACAGCGAGAATTTCCATGACCAGCCGAGTGTGTGATCCACCAATAACTTGCCTCTTTTCCCAAACCAACAAAGAGGTGGTTCAAGTCCACCAGATTTCTCTAGGACCCTCTCATGGACAAATGGGCTTTGAGACTCCCTCATGTAATTCTAAGATGTACTGAGTCCTCTCCTAATGTGACACATTACCTTAGCTCAATAGAATGACCAGAGTCTTAAACATTTCCCTAAACACATATAGCTTTTGCATGGTGAATAAAGAGGACATCCTTTTATCTTTACAATAATTATTACTGTTCTTCCTAAAGAATCTGAATTACAGTACAAAGCAAGAATCATATAGTGTGGAGGGTTTAACAATGAAATAACTGTTCAACGCCAGTATAATGGTAGCTGCCTGTCATCTATCTGTGGATCACAAAAGCTTTTCCAATGGAAAATGAAAAGATTTTATAAGGGGCAGACAACCCCAGTAACAACCCATCGTGGATAAAACAGTGGGTGAAAAAACTCTCTCAGGAATGAGGTTATGCTTCTGGACTACACAAGCTGGCAAGAATATCATAATTTTAAAGGTAACATATTTTAATAACCCCATACAGGGAAATATAATATGTTCTATCCAGTGAGAAGCTTGAATGATAGCTTTAAGTTTACAACCATGGCCAAAAAAATGAAAAATGAATTATACCTTCTCTCCTCCAATTCTTCTCACGTTCAACACCTGCTCTAAAGTTTCTGTGCCCTTATTTCCTCCTTCATGGAAAAGAAAATCAGGTGTCAGAATCTGGACTGTAACTGGAAGATATTATCATCAAAGCCGTATTCTATCATGCATCTTATTTTGTATTGAATAGACATGTTTTCTAAATATCACACCTGGTAACTTTCCACAATTTTTTTTCCACTTAACAAATTACCTAGTCACAGATTTGGCCTTAGGTATAAAGGCGCAAATTTCCACCACAGTCTAATTGCTGGAAGGATTTTTTTCCCCCAGTCTGCCTTGAAATTCTGTCTAATATGCTGCTTCAGGCCCCATATAGCCACAGATTCCAAGTGATACCTATAGACCTATCCTGCAGGAATTATGCAAACCTTATATAATAATTGTGAGATGTGTTAAGAACCTGGCACAGAAGACAGCATTGAAATCCAAAGCTGTTCTATTAACTTTCTTTTTTAATCAGCTGCCTGCTGGATTCTGGAAGGCTCTTAGTTCCAGCTCCTATGCAAGAACACTGTTACCATTTCAAATAGTATACTGTTTTGTTTTGTTTTTTTAAGAAAAGGTCACAAAAGGGTAAAGTAATGTAGCCTCAGGGAGGCTACAGAAATCCCACCGATTGTTCAGAAAATCACAACAGTGCACAGTAAATGGATATGCAATCCGATTCAAAATGTTCCATCGGAGAGCTGCCTCTGAATCCTAACGCTGTAAGTTGCTCTCAGAGAGACAGAGCTGCTTTGAAATCTCCCAGTCGTCTTCCCATGAACAGATTGTAATGAATGAATGAAATGGAGCGGGATGGCTAAAGCCGGGTGGGGCAGGGTTCAAAATAAAGCCGATCCTAGGTCAAAGCCATTGCACTGATGAACCACACATGGAAGGCCAAAGGTAGAGTTGCTAGAATACAGGATGATCAGTTACATTTGAATTCAAGATAAACAACGAAGAGTTATTTAGCTTAAGTCTGTCCCAAGTACTATGTGGGATAGACTTAGAATTCACTATTTATTTGAAATTCAAATTGGACTGGGCAACCTATATTTTTAATTGCTAAATCTGGCAACACTAGCCAAAGGAAAATTAAAACAGCTTATTTTCAATTGACATTATGCCACCTTGCACCAATGAAAAGCACAGATGACAACGATTATATAATCACCTATTTTGTTGTAAATGATTTCTATTACGTATAAAATGGCAGAAGTCTCAAGGTTTATAAACGATATTAAAACAGGTAAAAGAAATGGGCTATGCTGCGTTAAAGGATCATGAAGACCATTTCAAGATCCACACCTCAGAAAATCTGATGTTACCTCAATCCCCGTCCTTTAAATAATTTAAGCTGTGACTACGAAATGTCATGCCATGAACTACATACACAAATCTGTCTTAGTTTATAGTAACCCTACTTGCACATTAACTGGATGATAACCTATTAGCCCTGCATTTCCAACAAAAAAGCAATCGTTGCATAAGGCAGGTACCCACTATTTGCCTACCTCTTTTCATAACTACTGCTGTCTTCTAAATGAAACATTAATTTTTCCTAGGCAACTGTTTTATTCAATACCTTGCTAGCAAAGCAAAGACAGCCATCTCTCTGTATCTGTGGGATCTGCATCAACCTTGGGCCGAAACTACTGGGAAAAAAAATTCCTGAATCCAAAAAGCAAAACTTGAACTTGTTGCATGCTGGTAACTATTTACACGGCATTTACATTGCGTTAGGTATTACAAGCAACCTAGAGATGATATAGAGTACACAGGAGGATGTGCGTAGGTTATATGCAAATACTACACCATCTTATATAAGAACCTTGAGCATCTGAGGATTTTGGTATGGGGGCCAGGTTCTGGATACTTAGGGATGACTCTATTTGATTCCTAAACTAATGTATCCAATTTCAGTAACTTCTAAAAGGGAGAAAACCATCGTGCATGTTAGAGCAGGATTCCTTTCATTGGGTGTTAAAACAGTCAATACACTTTGAAAATATTGTTTAAATGTCCCTCTTCGTTGTTTCCAGTGGATGCTGTACCCCCCAGCCCCACCCCTGTCCCCCCCAAAATTGTAGTTGAAGAAAATCTGCTCCAACGGTGTCAATATTTGGCCAATATTTTTCTTATAAAAGCACAAGCACGATGAAAGCACCACTAGACCAGGCCCAAACGACCAAGTTAAATTAGACATCCGGCCATTATTGATGTTTTTGGATTCTGGAGAGAGCCATTCTGGATCATTCACACGTCATGAAATGCCTTTTCCTAAGTTGTTTGATCAGAATTATCCAAAATTTGTGGCTCTGGGAACCTGACCTTAAGGTTTGGCTGAGTTGGGCTTTTGAAACACACCAGTCTGCAAAAGACTTTGTGGAAGAAATAGCATCTTCCGTGAGACTTGACTTCTGTTTGTTACCGAGCGTCTTTTGGACTGTTGTGCTAAATTTGAGCCGGCAAATTATTAACCTTTTCAAATTAGGCATTTAGTAGGCTCAGCTGAATCTTTTCTTAATTTGCACATGAATGTTTGCCAGAACAGCTGGCATTGTGCTGGAATATTAGTTCAAATCTTCAATTTACATAGTCCAAGCACAGACACGTAAACTTTGGACAGGATGACCTAACTGGTGCCAAACACAGTCAACTTTGTTAATAAGAATAAGAGCAACAACAACTGCTAATAGTTATTGAGCGCTTACTATGTCCCAGGCATTATAGGTATATCCAGTTATTTACCACTTTTAACAGTCTGATGAAGTTTTATTTCCCCATTTTTGTAGATAAGAAAACTTGAGAGGTTAGATTACGTGCCCTAAATGATACAATTAGTAAGTAGTAAAACTTCGCTTTGTACTGAGGCAATCTAGCTGCAGAACCTGCAGCCGTGCTTCACCACTGCACAACACTGTCTCAGTAAATCTATCCCATAATAACGGAGAACTTCCACCTTCTCAGGTAGGTTTCACAGCGAAGGAGGTGTCACTCTGTGACACAGACTTCAGGGGAATAGGAGGTAACCAGGCTAAAGGGATGCAAGCCACCCTTCACCTCCACTCCCAACCAACCTTAGGCAACCTTGCCGTTCCCATAAATGTGTGTGCATTTTTGGGTTTATTTTTAACATGTTTATGATAAGATTTACGATATGGCTTTAATATGCTTATGATAAAGCCCTGCCATATATCAGGACCTATACTGAGAAGAGAGCCATAAATGTGTAGGGGGGGTTCTTCCTTTGAGGATAAGGACGTTCGAGATGTTAGTCACTTGGAGAAGAGCTAGCTGACAGGCCTGGGACACAAATAGGCTCTCTAGCTGGGTGGCAGACTGGAATCTAGCTCTGCTGGTCTTGATCACCAAGGGGCCAATAAGTCAGCTTGGGTAATGGGGCAGATTGCAGTACTCTCCCTGGGGTGGGGCAGACAGGGCAGAACCTAAGGCAGGAAAAACTGGGTCAAGGGATTTTTGCCTCTCTTACCTATGCTTGTTTCCCCTTGGACTCCTTGAATGTTTGGAAAAGGACTCTGGGAAGTTCCAGTATACCTCAGATGTCTCAGTGAGGGAATTTTTTAACATATTGAGCCATAGAGCACTGGAGAGCAGCAACGACGGTGGTGGGAATGAAAGAACTGAATCTAGAGAGGAGAGGGAGAGGGATGAAGATGGAAGCTTCCTGTGGCCTGCCATCCTCCCTCCATTCTTGGTTCTGCTGCCTGCCCTTGGAGGTTCTGGCTTGTAATTTAGAGGCAGTACTCCTGTATGCCTAGAGTACTGGCCTTAGAGGTGTTTGGGAACGGTTTGTAAAACAGCCATGCTAGTTTTCTACCCCAATCAACTCTGAGAGAACTGAAGACAGCCCACGGTTTCTCTCTTCCTTCTTTTTAAAATACAAGTGAATAAGTGTAGAGATCTACTTTTGCTGTGTTGTTGACAATGCACAGGTATTTACAAGTGTCCATTATGCAGGCTGGACAAAACACTATGTATATGTATTGAGTAGATTTATTAAGCTAAACAAGTCCCCTGCTAAGCCCCATTCCTGGCTCAAGAAAGTATCACCTCAAGAGTTTTATGGAAAATTTCCTGAATTCTCTAAAGATGGGGTGGGGGGAAAGCAACTGCCTGATGAAACTATCTAGAGCTTTGCCAAGGGAACCCCAGGATGATCCACTGAAACACGCATGCCACTTTCATTTCAAGAACCCTTGTCCCTCTGTCCTTTACAACTTTTTCTAGAAAAGTTATATTTTAGTTTCTCAAAACACCTTACTTTGGGATGTAAACAACCCTGTACGGTATTTATGCCTATTTTTATATTATTTTCCTGATAACTTATTGCAAGTAGCTCTAACAACACACTGACCCCCGAAGAGATTCCTTCAGAGGCACAAACTCAGAGGAAAGGACGCTTCATCAACTCAGGGAGATGTACTCAGAAACATAACTATGTCTTCCGGGGTCAGGGGCACCCCAGAACTGGGAGGCTGTGATCTTCTTTGTTCTGGCTTCGACACATGTGTGCATGGATGAGTGAGGCTGCGTAGTGGGTCCCCAGCTACCAGCCTCCTCAGTCTGGGCCGTGAACAAGGTCAAGGTTCTTGCCGCAGCAATAGCGAGGCTAAACTCTAAAACTGGCCAAGAAAAAAAAAAAAAATTAAAAAAAAAAAATATATCTTGAGCTCCTTAGGGAGGAAAAAACCCCACAATACACTGCCTTAGTAGGGTTAATCCCGGCGTTGCCAACTGCCAGAGTTGTTAAAAAAATAAAAATTAACGACAAGCCACTAAATAAAATTAGCCAACAAACCTACCTACCAGCTCTACTGGCTCACTGAAGGTTTTCTGAGCCTCAAGCCTCATGAAAGGATTTCTAGAGAGGAGAAAGGAAGGCACCTTTCCTGTCATTTTGTAAACGTCTCTTGGTAATCCCGGGGCTACGGAGTCGGCTGTCACACTTGGGGATACAGGCGCTACCAGCCTGGCCCAAGGCTGTGCAACCAAAGCGGCAGGAGACCGGGAACCCTCTGCGGACGCGCCTCCAAACCTTGCAGACACCAGAGAGAAAAGGGAGCTTTCTCAGGCTTTCAGCAAGTAGAGGAAAAAGACCCGCTCTAGCCTCAAGTTGGGAAACTTTTCCTCAAAACTGCATTATCTGTTGTGAGCTGCCTGGAAACCCCTAGCTTCTTTTCAAGGGATTGTAACGACTTGTGTCCACAATTACAGGAACCCAAGCAATTCAGGAGGAAAAAAAATACACACACGGACTACAAACATGAGTCAAATGGCTTGTGTATGTGGCTTTGGAACATTCTTAGCTAAACACGCCGGTGTCCCCGCACTCGGGCTGCTTTTTCCACCAGTGCCTCATCCGTAGTCAGTTGTCCCTTGTCTGCCTACATTTTCTGGAAAAACTGGATACCCCACCCTCAGACTTAAAGAGCTGTTCTGAATCTCTCCTCTACGCCCACCAAGCCGAGCTCAGTCCTCCGGCTCCTCTCTCCCCAGGCCCTGCTTGGAGGCCGCTACCATCCGTGGTCCTGAGGCCAGCGATGCGCGCGTGGGGAAGCCGTCCGGAGGGTGAGTGTGTGTAGGGGGAGTGGGTGGAATGGGGAGGATGCTAGTTTTAGCCAAGTTAACAGTTTCTGCCAGGGCACATATTTGGGGGGAGTTTCCAGGCCATAGGGTAGAATTGCAAATCCCCAGGGGTGATCACGAGCTCGAGCCGGGTCGGAGCAGCTGCCCTGAGACTGTTAAGGCCGCATCACCCCCACGCGTAACTAGGAAGGGTCGCCGGAGATGAGAGACCACCAAATCTCGGGGAACGCAAACCAGCCCCGCCGGGTGCGCGGCCACGGCTTAAAGCTTTCCCAGATGCGATCCCCCCCTGCTTCTCCTTCTTATCCCTCCCTGAGTCCAACCGCGTCAAGAGGTCTGGTGCCCAGCTCTGGCAGGGTGTGCTCGGAGACCCGAGAAGCCTCTAGTTTCAGTCAGTGTCGCCAACCCGGGTTTCAAACGCATCGTGCAGCCACCTGTTTCACAAAGCCCGGAGTTTGTGCGGGCGCGGGCTGCGGCCGGAAGAACCCTGTCATCCCCTCGGTCCGGCTCGGCCCAGGATCTCCAAAAACGCACATCGCTCTAAATCCAAGTGCGCACGCAGCTCTGCGAAACGCTGGAGGCTCGCACCACTCCGGCCCCCAGCGCGCGGCGACTTATTTCCCGGTCTCCCCGGCTCAGCCCCCGCCCCCAGCGCTGGTCGCCGGGCCAGCCCTCCGCCAGATTGGCGCCCCAAAATACCTGCCGTGAAGATGCAGAGAGCGAAGAGAGTCTGGTAGACCATGGTACCCTGGTGCTTGGTGCCGAACCCGGCGCGGGCAGCGGGAGAGTTTGCCGGGACTGACCGAGCGCCCAGAGCGCGGGCAGCTCCTCCTCTGTCCGCTGGCTGCGGTGGGAGCCGGGCTACCGGGCGGCGGTAGGGGAAGCTAGGCGAGCGCCGCGCGGCTCCGTCAGCTGCTTGTACTCCGGCGCCCGGCGCGCTTCTGCTCCATCCCAGCCGCCCGGGCCGCCTCCGCCGCCGCGACTGCTGCCGCCAAACCCCTCCCACCCGGGTCCCGCGGAGATGACAAGGCCACCCCTGGCCTTTCCTCTCCCAGCCCTCGTGTCCCGGGAGTCGCGGCCCAGGGCGGCCTCTGCTGGACAGTCAGGGCGCGAGACCCGAGTTTCGACCCGGTTCAGCAAATGTTTGGGGCGGCTAGCACTGTGCTGGGAACTAAGGGGAGGCAGAGAAGTGGGAGCAGATTTCTGCCCTCAGGAATTTCTCTCAGCTTTTCTTACAGGAGTAACAACCTTTAAACACGTGACCGTGTGCCATCTTAGGTGTCACCTCGAAGAGCCAAGACCCCACTACTGTAAGAGAACATACACTTCTTTCCAAGTATGAGAACCTTTTCCTTTTCTTTCATTTCTCCAAACGTTCCTGCATGTACGTGAAACCCTCACACACATTCAACCCCACTGCATTTCCTGGTGCCTGGGCCAGGAGGTCTGCCGTCCTACTCAGCTTCTTACGAGAAGAAACAGTACTAATGTCAGGTAACAGTGATCATGCGGTAATTATGAGCCGGGCCCCCTACTGGGTGTTTTATCTAACAACCCTACGACGTAAGAATTATTATTTCATTTTAAAGATAAAAAAACGAAGGCACAGAGAAGTTAGGTAATGTGCTCAAGGTCACATAGCTGGTAAGGGCTGGATCCCGTAACTGAAGAGTTTGTGTACCAGGGCATAATAACAAAGGCTGACATTTCCTGAAAATTGCTGTGTGCTAGACAACTGTGCAGTACAGGTATTAACCAGGTCAAGTTCTCAGAACAATTCTTTGAAGTGGGCACTACGATAGCTTCATTTTCAGGGGAGAAAATGAAAGCGTGGAGAGGTTTAAGTACTTGCCCAAGATCGCACAGCTAGCTAATGGTACAGATAAGATGCCTGCCTAGGGACCTGGGGTCATCCCTGTACTATACTCTCTCTTCGAAGCCCAAGGTTTCTGTGTGTTCACACAGATCGAAGCTGATCCTTCACTTAATCCTCTCCACCACCTTAGACTTGCTTATTTTCTACACGTCTATCAGACCAGATGCTAGATCATCTTCCAATATCTATGTTATTATGAGCCTGGTGGTCCCCTAGTCACTAGAGCTGGGATTAAGGAGCCTTCTTAAAGAACTGATTTGCTCAGGACCTAGCAGTGCTGGAGAACAGCTTTCTTTCTTTCTTTTTTAAATTTATTTTACTGAAGTATAGTTGATTTACAATGTTGTGTTAATTTCTGCTGTGCAGCAAAGTGATTCAGTTATATATATATATACGTTTATATGTGTGTATATCTATCTATATATTTTCATATTCTTTTCCATTATGGTTTATGAAAGGATATTGAATATAGTTCCCCGTGCTATTCAGTAGGACCTTGTTGTTTATCCATCCTATAGAACAGCTTTCTTGTTCTGTGACTTCTTTCTCCTATACCAGACAGAGCCCCAAGTAGTATTTTCTCACTCCCTCGGGCCTCATGACTTTATCTGTGATGATGTCAGTTCCTCTTCCTGACCCCACCGTCACCACTTGTAGAGCTTGTCACGCTTCCACAACCAGATTAAACTGAGCTCATGTTTTCTCTTTTGTCTTGGTAAATTTATTGATTCTTGTTGAAATGAGAAGTCAAAGATATTACAACCAAATGCCCAACCCCCTTTCCTCCTCCCTGGTCAAAGAAACTGCAAATTTATTTTTATTAAACAAACTCTCTTAATGCTTTTGACCTTCAGGTCCTTCTGGTTTCTAGGCTAATCTATGTGATGATGAAGAATTACTGCATCTGTGTGGTGACTGCCATGGAGGCAGGGACCACACACAGATGGAATTTTGCAAGCATGTTCTGTAAGGCACTGGTGCCTTTAGATGGAGCCATTTAAGTAAGTGACCCTATGACAGAAATAAAGATTTTCGAAAACACTTCACAGAAAAAAATTGTTCAGTTGAAACTCAACAGACATTAATGGAGTCCCTTAGTAGTGTAAAGCATGTGTGACAGGCTTTGATATCTAAGATGATAGTTTTGTACCCAAAGGATTGTGATTCCCATGTATGAATCAGTTAAAAGCTCCAAAGCTTTTCGTTGTATACAGAATAGAGTTGAAAATAATTTCTTTAACTAAAAATAATTCATTTTTATTAACAATTAAAACTTTTGATTTATTAATTTAGTGAAAACATATTTGATCACTTACTAGGTGCCAGACCTTATACTAGGCTGTGGGAATGAGACAGGTTGTAATAGACAAGGTAGGTAGGTTCTGCTGCTGTAATAAGCCACCCCGAAGTCTCAGAAGCTTAAGTAATAAAGGTTTACTTCTCGCTTATCATCATCTGCTTTGGATCCAGGCTACTCCCCAGAGTAGATATCTTCTACATCAGGATTCGGTGTTATACTCCATATCAGAAACTGCTTCTATACTCAGGAAAGAAAGAGGAGGAGAGTTATGTGCAGCATTTATGTCTTCCACCTGGAAGTGACGATTCTTTTCTTTTTAAAATTAATTAATTAATTTATTTATTTTTGGTTGCGTTGGGCCTTTGTTACTACACGCGGGCTTTCTCTAGTTGTGTCGAGTAGGGGCTACTCTTCGTTGCGGTGCGCAGGCTTCTCGTTGCAGTGGCTTCTCTTGTTGCAGAGCATGGGCTCTAGGCGCGCGGGCTTCAGTAGTTGTGGCATGCGGGCTCCATAGTTGTGTCTAGCAGGCTCGAGAGCGCAGGCTCAGTAGTTGTGGCGCACGGGCTTAGTTGCTCCGCGGCATGTGGGATCTTCCCGGACCAGGGCTTGAACCCGTGTCCCCTGCATTGGCAGGCGGATTCTTAACCACTGCGCCACCATGGAAGTTCAGAAGTGACGATTCCGCTCATATTTTACTGGTTAAAGGAAGTCAGTGGCCATGCATAACTTCAAGAAAGCAAGGAAGCACATTCTTCATGGTTGTGATGTATGCCACAGTGGTTAATTGTCCCTGCCATCAGGAAGCTTATATTCTAGTAGTGAGGAGTCAAACATTGAATGATCCCAGAAATATATGCAATAATTTATTATGTTAAAGTGGTTGGGGATGGGAGAAACAGGTGAACTGTTTTATCGTTGTTTGTTAAAATAAATTGAATAAAAAAGAGTTCAAAATATATGCAGTACTTTATTATGTGAAATGCTATAAATAATAATACCCACTAACATGTATTGAGCTTCTGCTCTATGTTCTGTTAGGGATTGTTTCAAGCATTTTGTGTAATCTGTAAACTTTACACTCTAAGTTTATCCCAATTTTGCAAATAAAGAGACTGAGAGATACTTAACAAAAGTTTAAGTATGAAGGAAACCAAAAGATGCTAAGATATTATGGCAGGGGAACTTGCACTCCTCATTGGGGTCAGGGATGGAATTTGCATGTAACTTTTTAGTCATGCCTTATAGCAAAAGCCAGTTTCTTCAGAGATTTCTTGGTTCTTTCATAATGCTCCACTGGGATAAAATCTAAGATAAACCTGCCTTTTACTGACTCCCACTCTTTTTTTGATCACTGATTAAATGAATTGCTAGGGTTGTAGACGTTCAATATTTTAAAAATATTGCCCTTGGTTGACTTAGCTTTCGACATCCTAAATTTAACATAATTTATAGATAAAGTCGGGTAATACATTTTGGGTAATATGGAAGTGTTAGCTCTGGACTCTTGGATTCATCATGGCCTAGGAGAGACAGAATAACTCGGTTGAGAGAGCTGGGTAAGTAAGGCAGTCTGTGCAGTGGTTAGAGGCTGAGTTCTGATGTCTATTCCATGGTCCCCATAGGCTGGGTTCCAATCCCCCCTCTTCCATCTACTAACTGACATTACTTGGTATCTCTATGCCTCAGTTTCTTCCTGGCTTCATTGGGAAGATTAAGTGGATTACATATGTGAAAGGCTTGGCATGTTCTAGGTGCCAGTAAATGTTAGCTATTATTAGAGGAGAAACTTTGAGGTACATTTAAAACTCATTTGGGGATCTAAAGTACAAGGAGAAAACATTAATGCCTGCTGTAGCTGTTTCTTCATATAAAAGGTTATGAAACTTGGATTCTCCCCTGGGCATTTCCACTCCTGCTACATCTGAGTTGCAGGGGAAAGCTCTAAACTATCTCTGACAGCTCCTCCCCCAACCCCTCATCCCCAAAGGCAGGAGTGCAGCAGTTTCAAGACCCTGATATATTTTGTCTTGGTTTCATTTCTCTTCCCAAGTTGCACTGCAAAAATATCTCCGTGGCTTTTGCTATATACTTAATTACATAACTTTGCTTCTCTCTTAACTCCAATTTCCTTTTAAAAATACTAATCATAAAAAAGATTAAAGGCAGTGATGCAGTATGAGAAAAACAGGAAATTTGGAACTTTGCCAAGAAATACTTGTTTGAACAAAGGCAGTTTTAAAAGCGCATGATGAAACATAATTGTTTCCCTGATTTAAATAAACTTGTTTGGAGCGCTTTGAGGACACTAAACCCTGTGTCACTAATTTTTATTTTAATTAAGGAGGAGACCCTTAAAATATTTCAGGAAGGAAGAAACTGGCCTCTTGGAGGTGATACACATAATGAAACCGCTTTTTAAACTTGATTGAGTTGATACTGTAGATTTGCATTGTCCAATAGAAGTAAAATACAAATCATATATGTAATTTTAAAATTTCTAAAAGTCATATTTTGAAAAAGGAGAAAGAAACAAGTGAATTTAATTTTAATGCTATGATTTATTTAACTTGATGTATCTAAACAATTTATCATTTCAGCATGTAATGAATAGCAAAACATTAATAGGATATTTTACATTCTTTTTCTTATTGTAAGTCTTCAAAATCCAATGTTTATTCTACATTTATACAACATCTCAATTCAGACTAGGTGCATTTTGAATACTCAGTAACAAAACATGGCTAGCAGCTCTCATAACGGGCAGTGTGGCTATAGAGAACTGGGCCCAGTCTCTTGCCTTGCCTCACGGATATCTTCTGTAAAAGTACAGAGCAGTGCTGGTGGGACTTTCTTAACTGACAGTGGAGTAGTTGGAAGCCTAAGACTTGCTGATTGCGTGGCCTCTAACCCTCATTAACTTCTCTAAATCTCAGTTTTCCCCTTGATGAAGTGAAGACCGTGATAATCGTTACACCTTACTTCAGAGGATTACTGAATATAATCCTTATATTATTAATTAATTAATTAATGCATGGAAAACATTTAGAACAGACCCTAGACAGAGCGGAGCCTTGCTAAATGTTTACTTGTTATATTTGGTAAGAATGGTTATGATGATGATTACAAAATGAGTATTAATAGTAAAATCTTCCCAATTGTCAATGTAGTATTAGCGATTCCTTACCACTCAGAGGCATTGACAATATTGCTTGTCCCTAGAAGTCTACTTTCACATAGTTTAGAGCAGCATTTATCAAACATTTTGGTCTCAGGACCCCTTTGCACTTCTAAAATCAGAACTCTGAAAACTATTTGTTTAAGGGCCCTTTCAGGTAATTGCGGGTTTTGTTCTTTCATATTGCAACAAAACTCAATAAACAGTGGTTTCTTAAAAGTTGGTAGCAAGGTGGAATCTGAAAGCATGTCAATAAAATTTTCATATTCTGTTACATTAAAATCCATTGGTCTATTTTGCACTTTGGATGTGTCTTTCACCCATGTGTGATTTTGTAACATCACGCATCGATCATATAGAAAATATTGGTTCACTGAGTTACGCAGATCTTCCAAATTTTAACACATTTCATTATACAACATCAAAAACTATACTTGTTAACATCTCCACTCATATCACCAAAAAAGTCTTTAAATATTGGGGAGCTATCAAGTCAGTGGTAGAAGATACAAGCTTGGCAAAATTCTAATTTTCACCTGAAAGCTTGGTTGCTTTCCTTGAAGTGACATCTAACATCACAGAAAAAAATGCCTGACAGATATCCAAGTCTGAATAACCATAGTTTGTCTTTTAGTTGTTCTTTTAAGTAAAAATCGTGTTCCACAAAAAAAGTGGTTAGGTAAGCTTGTGACTCAAGTAATCACTTAAGTGCATTTCCTTGAGACAATCACCTCCCTTTGGCATGCAGCAAACATGCTTTATGCATACTTCCCATTTATTTAGATAAAATACGAAAAAATATACATATTCAAAATCAAGATTTAGGGCTTCCCTGGTGGCGCAGTGGTTGAGAGTCCGCCTGCTGATGCAGGGGACGCGGGTTCGTGCCCCGGTCCGGGAAGATCCCATGTGCGGCGGAGCGGCTGGGCCCGTGAGCCATGGCCGCTGAGCCTGCGCATCCGGAGCCTGTGCTCTGCAACGGGAGAGGCCACAACAGTGATAAAAAAAAAAAAAAAAAAAAAAAAAAAAAAAAATCAAGATTTAACAAAGTTAATAATTTTTACTCCTCTTTAAGGGAGTTCTTAAGTGAAACATGCTTTTTTCCCCTTTAAACTAGACATGATTGTGTTGAAGAATACAATACCTACGAATAGAATTTGGAGCCACTGCTTCATTTACGTTGAGGCACCAGACATTTTCCCACAATCACTTTTGCATCATCAATGCAAAAATTTTAAAAAAGGACTAAAAAATTAAAAAGGTAAATAGCATCTTAGTATTATTATGAAAATAGTCTTGACTTTGCAGACCTGAAAGGATCTTGGGGATCTCTAGGAGTCTGTGGACCACACTTTGAGAACTGCTGGTTTAGCAAAAACATCTAAGAAGGTTGCTTGAGAACATCAACTGTTTTATCTGTCCAGAGCAGCCCTTTCTTCAGAGAAATTCTCTTTTCCCTTCTCCAAGCAAGTTGTTCCAATAGTGGTTGGATCTTCCTGTGGAGCCTGCCTCTTTTTTCAGGGATTGGTGTAGAGTGGACATCAGGCTCTGTTTGTCCTACTCAGTGCACTTCCCCAGGATTTTCAAACTTGGGACCAGAAAATACCACTAATAGTTGTGCTCTGAGATGAAGTTATGGGGTTCTGGTACTCTGGTGGACCACTCCAGCATGTGGAAGGAACTGGTCTGAATTAGGATACAGAAACTTGATTCTTGGAGAGAAGTAGAAATGGGAGAAAAGATGCCCAGTGGCATTTTGGTCCCTAGTCACACTAGTCCCTAGTCCCTAGTCTCTAAGGTTCAACCACATCCTTGCCCTTCTCCCCCCACCCCACCCCCCACTCTGTGAGCATTTTCATGAATTTCCCCTTTTGGTCCGGCTAGTTCAAAGTGGGTTTCTGCCACCTGCAACCTAAAGAAATTGGCTAATGCAGAGGGTAGCAAAAACTAATTTCCAAAGTCACTCAGTGTTCAGTAATAGTGACTGAGGATAGCTCTTCCCATTCAGAAAAATTTAATTACCAGCTCTGGGCTAAAAATAATCATAATAAAAACATACCACCGCTATGTTATTGAACTGATGTGTGGCAGAGCAAGTCAGGATATTCAGCTTCTTTTTCTGAAAAACATTCATGTAAATGAAAATGGTTAAGCCCATGAAAGCAAGTGAGGTTCACCATTGATACTAAAGGTTTAATAATACATGATAAATTTGAATAATTTCCACAAATATTTGTAATGAAAAATACAGTGAATAACCTGGGCTTTAAATACCTTACTTTTTCACAATATTTGTGAATTTGTCCAATAAGGCCTTTTTTGTGCTCTACACATATTTTTACCACCATCAATTGTAACACATCTTAGTAGATTCCATTTCAGGTTGTACTGAAGTGATGTTTTTTTTAGGTTCCTTGAAAATATTCTTGGACTTCCCTGGTGGCACAGTGGTTAAGAATCTGTCTGCCAATTCAGGGGACACGGGTTAGAGCCCTTGTCTGGGAAGATCCCACATGCCACGGAGCAACTAAGCCTGTGCGTCACAACAACTGAACCTGCACTCTAGCACCCACGACCCACAACTACTGAGCCCACGTGCCACAACTACCGAAGCCTGCAAGCCTAGAACCTGTGCTCTGCAACAAGAGAAGCCACTGCAATGAGAAGCCTGCATGCTGCAACAAAAAGTATCCCCTGCTTGCTGCACCTAGAGAAAGCCTGTGCACAGCAATGAACACCCAATGCAGCCAAAAATAAATAAATTAATTTAAAAAATATTCTTGACTCTAGTTTTACTCAGAATATTCATAGGGTGAATTTTTCAGTCATTTCAAACTTGGTATTGAATCCTCAAATAACTACAACAGAACACTATTGGTAACATCTATTGATTCATTAAGAAGCAAGGAAAACCATTAGAAATCAGTTTTGTTGTTGTTGTTTTTAAGTTGACTATTGATGTTGCTTCTCATGTTCTCAACTCTTTGAGCAACTGTTCTCACAGAGAGCCTAATAGTCCAAACAAGTTTATTTTCTCTGGAAACTTTTTTTGGCTGCTGCAAACAAATACAATTTAATTAACTCACAATGGTAAACCATTTTTCTTGCTTAGTTAACCAATGAGCCACTTGGAAAGTTATGTTGATTGTAGCTTCACTTTGATTTTTAATTTTTGTGGAAAAAATCCTGATCTAATAAGATATTTGTTTTAAATTTTCTAATTTTTCTGACTGTTTTGGGAATATTGTGCATTGGCAAGAGTGTGACAATTACTTAGGTTGGTAATATTGACCTATATTGTATTCTCTTAGCATAGCAATGGCATAATTCTTTGCAGTTTAGATAAAATATCCATGTTCCATTGTGCCTTAAAAGTGTGATACTTGGAGTCTACATTTCTTTTCATTTTTCTTCTTTGTTTCTTTTGACATGACGGGTACGCAATAAAAAGAATGTGGTGGTAGGGTGATATGTGTGACACTCAAAATGCTATCAAGCTATGACCACATCACTGTGATTTGTAGTGCACTGAGCAGCAGTGTGAGGCCATGAGAGTACCACATGAAGCCTCTGTCACAGCTAGTCAACACCACACTGCTGCCGTAGTGTGAAAGTAGTTGTAGGCAATATGAAAAACAAATACGAGTAGCATGTAGCTGTGTTTCAATAAAACTTTAGTTATAGACACTGAAATTTGAATTTCATGTAATTTTTATTTGTCACGAAATACTCTTCTTTTGATTCTTTTCAAACATTCTGAGCTCACAGGCAGTACAAAAACAAATTTGGCCTCCTGGCCATAGTTTGCCAACCCCTGCTCTAGAGAAGATTTGCTTTTGATTCTGCTAGATATCCTGGATTGGTTCAAACCTATATCAATTTCAGCTTATTAACCTGGGTTTTCCTGAACTGAGTCATGTATATTCAAACTCCATATTCATGTGAGGTTAGGGCTATAGTTCTGACTTATGAGGGAGATTCTTCTTCTTCTTCTTCTTCTTTTTTTTTTTTTCCTTTTTCTTCTGGAGCTGAGCTGAGACCCTGATACACAAATCACATTTTGTGTCTCCTTTTACCATCAGACATATGTATTTTTTCTAGCTTACCTTTTTATTTAGGTTGTAGTCATCCTTCAAGGACCCTTTCTTTATGCAAAACAACCCTAATCCCATTACTGCTATTTATGCAAGTCAAGCCCTTATCTCTTGTTCCCTGTGTGGTCATTAAACCTGGGGCATCTACACCTTCAGAACTGCTGACCACTGTAATAACAGCTTCATTCTCTGTCTCTGTGGGGAAGAGGGACAGGGGATTTCCTTAGCTTTGTTGTGAGTCCAGTTATATATTTACAAATTTTATAGTAGTTTACCCAGCATTTTAAAGTTATTTTGCAACAGGAGGTGGTTTTTAAGAATAACTAGACCTACATATTTACAGATGTAAAAGTTCCTTGTATTTTCTTAGTCTTTTTTCCCTCCTTTTCTTCCCTTTACTTTCTATAAGTCAGTTTCTATTTTTTTTAAACATATTTATTGGAGTATAATTGCTTTACAATGGTGTGTTAGTTTCTGCTGTACAATGAAGTGAATCAGCTATACGTATACATATATCCCCTCCCTCTTGGACCTCCCTCCCACCCCACCCCCATCCCACCCATCTAGGTCATCACAGAGCACCAAACTGAGCTCCCTGTGCTACACAGCAGGTTTGCACTAGCTATCTGTTTTACACGTGGTAGTGTATTTATGTCAAACCTAATCTCCCAATTCTTCCCACCCTCCCCTTCCCCTGCTGTGTCCACATGTCCTTTTCCTATGTCTAAGTCTCTATTCCTGCCCTACAAATAGGTTCATCTGTACCATTTTTCTAGATTCCACGTATATGTGCTAATATATGATATTTATTTTTCTCTTTCTGGCTTACTTCACTCCATATGGCAGACTCCAGGTTCATCCACATCTCTACAAATAACCCAATTTCATTCCTTTTTATGGCTGAGTAATATTCCATTGTATATATGTACCACATCTTCTTTATCCATTCATCTATTGTTGGACATTTAGGTTGTTTCCATGTCCTGGCTATTGTAAATAGTGCTGCAATGAACATTGGGGTGCATGTGTCATTTTGAATTATGGTTTTCTGAGGCTATATGCCCAGTAGTTGGATTGCTGGGTCATATGGTAGTCCTATTTTTAGTTTTTTAAGGAACCTCCATACTGTTCTCCATAGTGGCTGTATCAATTTACATTCCCACCAACAGTGCAAGAGGGTTCCCTTTTCTCCACACCCTCTCCAGCATTTATTGTTTCTAGATTTTTTGATGATGGCCATTCTGACTGGTGTGAGGTGTTACCTCATTGTAGTTTTGATTTTTATCTCTCTAATAATTAGTGATGTTGATCATCTTTTCATGTGCCTTTTGGCCATCTGTATGTCTTCTTTGGTGAAATGTCTATTTAGGTCTTCTATCTGAGATTAATCATGATTTGTGATATTTCATATCTTTATTCTAAATTCTTTTTGAATAATAGAATAGTTATAATAATTAATTAATATAATTAATAATTATATTGAGATTGGGCAAAAACCTTGGAGATACTATTGTCTACTCTTTTCATTTCACAGATGAGAAAACTATACCACAGAGATGTTAAATGATATGTCCCAAACTGTAGTTAATTTTGTTCAGAGAGAAACTTAGACCCAGTTCAAACAACTTCTAGTTTGCTACTCTTCTCATTCTACCCTTTAATTGAATGTAATTTCTCCTGTCTTCATGCACATAGGTAATTCATGAGGAAGCCATAGACCAGTTGTCTCAGGAGAATAAATTTAAGCTCTAGCTGCTTTATAAGATGACAGGAAAAATCATGTATTTGGAAAGCACAGGAGAAATTTAACTCTAAGCCTGAGAAAAAAGGCTTGATCGAATAATACATTTGTATTATGTAGGATGTAAATAGTACATTTTATTGTATGTAACACTTACTGTTAACATGGCTAACAAAACTGGCTTAGAAACTAATGCCTCTCCCTTTACCATCCATCCTTATGGATTCTGTCAATGTGCTTTTGGGGGGGATTGTTTTGAATATGAAAATAGTATTGTATTTATTGAAATTACAAATGCTGAAACTTTTATATTCAGCTTACAAATTTTATTCTATTTATTAATTAAATTTTGTATATCATTTTTAAAGTTTGGATAAGTGTTAGCCTCCTATACAGAGGAAGTTAAACATCTTAAGACATTTTAAACGGCAATTATAAATGTAATATTTTTACTTCTTTTTAGGTGTTTCTGTTGTCAGGCTTAATGAACAAAACCACTCTGAATTCTTGAATTTTCTTTTAAATCTAATAAATTAAATATGCAAATACCAGTGACTCTTAAGTTCCTTTAAATATTCTGACAATACATAAACTAAGACATTTTCTACTTAAAATCACCAATCTAAATTATATATTTATGCATTTTAAAATGAATTATGAAATGAATTATACTAATAGTTATGTTCTTTAAAATAGTAGAAGTACATAAAATACAAAATATGTAGAGATTCCTAAACCACAATTATTATTATCATGGGTTTATTTTAGATATAATTCTCTGAAATATTTAAAGCTGAATTCTTAATCTTCCTGGGTTTAAGATAGGTTTACCTACTACATAAACATTTATCAAATCCTAAGACACGTTAGGGATAACTTCTCACATATGTAATGGCTCAGGTTATTAGCCGAGGTGAGGACTGGATTCTTGTTTGCAACGCCAATTATTAGAAGGACTTCATAATGTAGAGTTTTCTCTCCTAGTCCACATAGTCACTTCCCTGCCCTGCTTATGGAAATCATTATTCCTATCTGTGTGGCTTGACTGAATTTGGCATTTCTTTGGCTGTTATCATAGTATGTAAATCCTTTGAACTTGACAGACCTTCGTTCATATGTGTCTGTTTGGTAGAGCCCTTCAACTCTTATTTTTTAAATAAATAAATTTATTTACTTATTTTTGGGTGTATTTTTGTGTTGGGTCTTCATTGCTATGCGTGGGCTTTCTCTAGTTGCGGTGAGCGGGGGTACGTGAGCGGGGGCTACTCTTTGCTGCGGTGCGTGGGCTTCTCATTGTGGTGGCTTCTCTTGTTGTGGAGCTTAGGCTCTAGGTGTGCGGGCTTCACTAGTTGCAGCACGTGGGCTCAGTAGTTGTGGTGCTGGCTCTAGAGCACAGGCTCAGCAGTTGTGGTGCACGGGGTTAGTTGCTCCGCGGCATGGGGGATCTTCCCAGACCAGGGATCGGACCTGTGTCCTTTGCATTGGCAGGCGAATTCTTAACCACTGCGCCACCAGGGAAGTCCCAGAACCCTTCAACTCTTAAAGCTGTAAAAATGACACCCAGTCGAATCCTGGAAATCTCTTGTCTTTGGGTGATTATTTGATCACAAAGTTTAGTCTTTGTATTTCCAGGTTCTTGGGTTTCAAGCCACAGAAATTGATTCTAGCTAACTTAAGCAAAAAATGAGTTTATTTGAAGGATATAGCTAGTTCAAAATAAAAGGAAAATTTCAACATCAGGCTTCAAGAATCAGCGACCCCCCCGCCCTCCGCCGAGTAACAGGATCTAAAGAACTCTTTCTCTACCCAACCCCCAGGAGGTTCAAGAAGAATAATCTCTATCCATTTTTAGTTGTTAAGACTCTACACAAGCTTAAAAATCTTAGGTGAATGAGTCAAATGCTAACCCTTGGGCTGGGAAGTCCCCACAGGAAAACAGATGCTACTGTCTGAGAAGTAAACAAACTAAAACTGAGAAGGCTAATGAAGATGGCTCTACAGTCTTTGGGGACAGAAATTATTTGGATGGCTCTGAGTCCTTTCAAGCCACTGAAAATAGACCCTTTGGGTAATTACTGGAATGCCAGTAGTGTTGTAAACCTAATCTCATTATTTAACCAATTTTGATATTATTGCTATCCTAAACAGAGCTCATGATAGAAAGCAAACTTATAGCAGTGTAACTTTTCTACTAAAATTGACTCTCGTATCACATAATCCTTACGTAACAAGTTACTTGTCTGGAAGGAAAATAAGGCCACATAAATTATAGGGTCAACCCAATTGCCTTTGGCTGAAAAACATGATAAGTCTACTCCCTGAGGCATTCAGAGTGTGATAGGTCACCAGTGGTCACTGCACCAGTTGTGTAGTGAACAACTGCTTCTACACTGCATCAGCAGCTGTTGGATGAGAGCATGTTGAATACTCAGGAAAGAAGAATTAGTCATTATAGTAGCCACCATCATAGAATCAGCATCACCTACTTTTGATGGTAAGCATGGCACATTCTTCTTATTAACTCAGTGTGACATCACAAGACTATTATACTGTAAAAGTATGATTCTATTGGCATTTGCATTAGAATAGGCATCCATTTGCCAATATTACATCCAAGTAAGACTATGATCTTCAATAAATTTGTTTTGACTATAACTTGCAATTTTTTTTTGTTTATTCCATTTGACATTGGGTATACAGTTGTTCTTATTTAAGTAATATTTTTGTGCTTATAAAACATCCAGAGAGATTAACTAGTAATTCTTGTCCTTAGCTGTGGCAAGAGTTCATTAAGTCAGTCAGAGATCCTTGTATTATTTCTTCTCCTGATGCTAATAAAAAAATATATATATGCCCAGTTACAGTTTAAAGCCCAGTGACATCATATTTTAAATTATTGATCCTTTAAAATACTATTTCAAAGCTATTTCTGGGCATACAGTCATCCTACCTTAGGTTATATACTGATAATTAAATAAGGGTAGTCTTGACCATTAGAAGAGAACTTTGACAGCAAAGGCAACATTGAAACAGGTAAGTCATTTTTACTGTATGTCAACATATTAAATAAAGCCATAACAATAACACAATAAAGCTACAATAGCTTTGAGGAAACTAAAGAGAGCTTTGTGGATTTTACTCTTAATAATTCAAAACATCAGTATGAGGAAGGTCTTATGAGGGCCATGATTTCACATTGGAAATGAAGCTGGTTGTGTAATTAACTAGTAAATTCTCTGGTCTGCTGCAGACCAGAGAATTTGGGCTTCTATGTCTTTGGTAGGGAGGGTTTTTTTAGCTTGAATTATCTGCATTAGCTAATTATATGTTTGTGGTTGGTTATATGTTAGCTGTCCACTAAAAATTTGAACTCTCTTTTTCTTGTGTGGTATTGTCAATTGGAGGAGGTATCTGGGCACCTCCTCCTTGCTTTCAGAGGTGGCAAATAATCAATCCTTTTGAACTGAGTATCGCCAGAAACGATTTGTGTCCCTTCCAGACTGGGACATTTTATTTTATTTTATTTTTTATTTTTCCTTCCAGTTTTATTGAGATATAATTGGCATACAGCACTGTATAAGTTAAAGGTGTACAGCATAATGATCTGACTTACGTACATAATGAAATGAGCATCACAGTAAGTGATGTGAAGTGTAGTGAACATCCAACATTTCGTATAGATACAAACTTAAAGAAATGGAAAAAAAAAAAGCAAAGACAACAACATGTGTGAAAACCCCTTGACTAAGAAAAACATATGGCATTTGGTAACCAAAAGAAGATAATGGCTAATATATTATTTTATTTATAGTATTCTTTAGTAGACAAAGTATTAATATTTTCAAGTTGTTTGACATGATGGCTCTTTGAGGTTGAGCATTGGTTTCTGAAGTGTGAAGCTAATGAGGATAGTTAGTATGACCTGATTGGCTATGTCTTTCTTTTGTAAGCTGTCCTGTTGTTGTATCAGACTAGGAATAAGCCAGCTAATTATGAAGACTTTTAGTAGCTGTCCTTTATTGGTGTGGGCAATGATGCATCTCTGATTCCATGGCAGTATCTGTTTTAAATATTTCGTCCTATTATTTTTTCACATAAGTGCACCTCCAAATCAGAACCAAAATTGGTCAGGTCACGTTGACCCCACTTTATTAATTTTCCCTTTCACTTTTCCCTCTCCTCATTTTCTTCCTTCTAAAATACAGTTATATCCAAAATGAACATAAATAAGGAAACACAAGCTTTAAATGATAAATTAAACAAGATGGAGTTAATTGATATTTAGAGAACATTCCATCCAAAAATAACAGAATAGACTTTTCTTCTCAAGTGGTCATGGAACATCCTCCGGGATAGACCATATCTTGGGTCACAAATCAAGCCTTGGTAAATTTATGAAAATTGAAATCAAATCAGGTATCTTTTCTGACCACAATGCTATGAGACTAGATATCAATTGCAGGAAAAAATCTGTAAAAAATACAAACACATGGAGGCTAAACAATACAGTACTAAATAACCAAGAGATTACTGAAGAAATCAAAGAGGAAATCAAAAAATACCTAGAAACAAATGACAATGAAAACACAATGACCCAAAACCTACGGGGTGCAGCAAAAGCAGTTCTGAGAGGGAAGTCTATAGCAATACAATCCTACATCAAGAAACAAGAAACAACTCAAATAAACAACCTAACCTTACACCTAAAGCAATTAGAGAAAGAAGAACAAAAAAGCCCCAAAGTTAGCAGAAGGAAAGAAATCATAAAGATCAGATCAGAAATAAATGAAAAAGAAATGAAGGAAACAATAGCAAAGATCAATAAAACTGGTTCTTTCAGAAGATAAAAAAAATTGATAAACCATTAGCCAGACTCATGACATTTATCCAAAGAAGACAGACAGATGGCCAAGAAGCACATGAAAAGCTGCTCAACATGACTATTAGAGAAATGCAAATCAAAACTACAATGAGGTATCACCTCACACCAGTTAGAATGGGCATCATCAGAAAATCTACAAACAACAAATGATGGTGAGGGTATGGAGAAAAGGGGAACCTTTTGCACTGTTTGTGAGAATGTAAACTGATACAGTCACTATGGAGAACAGAATGGAGTTTCCTTAGAAAACTAAAAATAGAATTACCATGTGATCCAGCAATCCCACTACTGGGCATATTCCCAGAGAAAACCATAATTCAAAAAGATGCATGCATCCCAATGTTCATTGCAGCACTATGTACAATAGCCAGGTCGTGGAAGCAACCTAAATGCCCATTGACAGACGAATGGATAAGAAGTTGTGGTACATATATACACAATAGAATATTACTCAGCCATAAAAAGGAACTAAATTGGGTCATTTCTTGAGATGTGGATGGATCTAGAGACTGTCATACAGAGTGAAGTAAGTCAGAAAGAGAAAAACAAATATCGTATATTAACACATGTATGTGGAACCTAGAAAAATGGTACAGATGAACTGGTTTGCAGGGCAGAAGTTGAGACACAGATGTAGAGAACAAACGTATGGACACCAAGGGGAGAAAGCCGTGGGGGGGTGGCGATGGTGGTGAGATGAATTGGGTGATTGGAATTGACCCTTATACACTGATGTGTATAAAATTGATGACTAATAAGAACCTGCTGTATAAAAAAATAAATAAAATTAAATTTAAAAATTAAAAAAAATCAGTAGCATTTCTATACACTAACAACTCATCTGAAAAAGAAATAAAGAAAACAATCCCATTTACAATAGTATCATAGACAAAAATACTTAGTAATAAATTTAATCAAGGAGGTGAAAGAGCTCTATACTGAAAATTATGACATTGATGAAAGAATTTGAGGAAGATATAAGTAAATGGAACAATATCCCATGTTCATGGATTGGAAGAATTAATGCTATTAAAATGTCTATACTCCTCAAAGTCAACTATAGATTTAATGCAATCCCTGTCAAGATTCCAATGGCAGTTTTTACAGAACTGGGAAAAAACTATCCTAAAATTTGTTTGGAACCACAAAGGACCCCAAAAGCCAACATCTTGAGAAAGAAGAATAAAGTGGAGGCATTACATATCCTGATTTCAAACTATATCACAAACCTATAGTAATCAAAACAGTATGGTATTGGCATAAAAACAGACACATAGACCAATGGAACAGAATTGAGAGCCCAGAAATAAACCCATGTATATACACTCAACTAATATTTGACAAGGGAACCAAGAATACTAAAGGAGACAGTCTCTGAATTAAATGGTGCTGGGAAAGTTGGATATTCATATGTAAAAAAATAGAACTAAACCCCTATCTTACATTACTCAAATTAAAATTGAGTAGTGTAGAAGAAAACTTGGAGGAAAAGCTCCTTGACTTTGGTTTTGGCAATGATTGTTTTGATTATAACACCTAAAGCACAAGCAACAAAATAAAAAATAAACAAATGGGACTACATCAAACTAAAAGGCTTCTGCACAGCAACAGAAGCAATCAACAATATGAAAAGGGAACCTATGAAGTAGGACAAAATATTTGCAAACCACATATCTGATTAGAGGTTAATAACCAAAATATAAAAAGAACTCATACAACTCATTAGCAAAAAGATCAAATAATCCAATTAAAAAGTGGTCAAAAGACCTGAATAGACATTTTTCCAAAGAAGATAAATGACCAACATGTACATGAAAATGTGTTCAACATCACTCATCATTGGGGAAATGCAAATCAAAATCACAATGAGATATCATTTCAAACCTGTTAAGATGGTTATCATCAAAATGACAAAAGATAAACACTGAGTAGGATGTGGGGAAAAGGAATCCCTTGTGCAGTGTTGGTGGGAATGTAAATTGGAGAAGTCACTGTGAAAAATAGTGTGGAGATTCCTCAAAAAATTGAAGACAGAACTACCACACGTTCTGGCAATTCTCCTTCTGGGTATATATCCAAAGAAAACAAAAGTACTATATGGGGGTTTCCCTGGTGGTGCAGTGGTTAAGAATCCACCTGCCAATGCAGGAGACACGGGTTCGAGCTGTGGTCCTGGAAGATCCCACATGCCGCGGAGCAACTAAACCTGTGCGCCACAACTACGGAGCCTGCGCTCTAGAACCCACGAGCCACAACTAATGAGCCTGAGTGCCACAGCTACTGAAGGCCACGCGCCTAGATCCCATGCTCTGCAACGAGAGAAGCCACCGCAATGAGAAGCCTGTGCACTGCAATGAAGAGTAGACCCCGCTAGCCACAGCTAGAGAAAAACCCACACGCAGCAACGAAAACCCAACGCAGCCAAAGCTAAATTAATTAATTAATTTTTAAAAAGTACTATATTGAAGAAATATCTACATCCCTGTACTTACTGCAGAATTATTTATAATAGCCAAGATATGGAAACAACCTAAGTGTTCAAAAAATGTGGTATATATAAACAATGGATATATTAGATATTACTTAATATATTTAATAAATAAATGAATATTATTCAGCCATGAGAAAGAAGGAAATCCTGCCAGTTGTGACAACATGGATGGACCTTAAGGGCATTATTATAGGTGAAATAAGTAAGACAGAGAAAGACAAATACTGTATGGTCTCTCCTATACATGGTATCTAAAAACCTCAAACTAATAGAAACAGAGAACAGACTGGTGATTGCCAGATGTGGGGTAAGGGTTGGGAATATGGGTAAAGGTAGTCAAAAGGTAAAATCTTCCAATTATACGATATGTAAGTTCAGAGGATGTAATGTACAGCATGATGACTATGGTTAATAATACCATAGGCGTATTTGAAAGTTGCTGAGAGGAGAGCCTAAAAGTTCTCCTCGTAAGAAAGAAAAATGTAACTATGTGAGGTGATGGATGTTAACTAGACTTACTGTGGTAATCATTTGGCAATATATACATATATCAAATCATCGTTTTGTATACCTTTAACTTATGTATTTCAATAAAACTGGAAAAATATAAAAAAGAAAAGAAAAGGAGATTTTTTGACTTCTAGGTATACATAAGAATTTATTTAGCAAAATACATCTTTGTTAGTAAATAACTTCAGTATTTTTCTTATCTGAAGTATAACACATTCTGAATCGAAGAAATCAGTTAATCAGGTTTTATTATATATTTTTGAATTATTTTTGCTTTGGTTACCCCAAGTTTTGGCAAGCATAACACGAGGTTTAAAAATCAAGAGCTTAATTTAATGAATATCATGTTAGATGAACGTGATTACTTATAGTCTTAAAGGCCAACCAGCCTGGTTTTTACTGGAATATCTAGAAAAGAGCATCTCAAAAATTAAGATCTTTCTTTAAAAAATCCTGTCTTATTCTCATTTTAACTAATGCTCTTAACAAAATGTCCTCTCTGCTTAAATATTACATCTGTGTGCTATAGACTGCAAGTTTGTGTTCCCCCCATATCATATGTTCAATCCTAATGCCTAATGTTATGGTATTTGGAGGTGGAGCCTTTTGGAAGTGATTAGGCCATGAGGGTGGAGCCCTCACGCTTGGGATTTGTGCTCTTGTGAGAGGAACCCCTCTACTCCCCTGTGAGGACACAGCGAGAAGATGGCCATCTATGGACCAGGACACAAGCCCTCACCAGATATCAAGTCTGCTGGTACTTTAATTTGAACTTCCCAGCCTCCAGAACTCTGAGAAAGAAACTTCTGCTGTTTATAAGCCACCAGTCTATGGTGTTCTGTTATAACATCTTGAATAGACAAAGACACTGTGTAGCAGTAAATTTTTTTTAGGAAAGGAAAATAGATACTTTGGCTCCAAGAGAATGAATGTACCAATGACCAATGGCCAGAACACATATGACAACAGAACTCTGACCCACAACCTCTGTAGGAACCAGTCCAGAATGGTCAAGACTTGGTCAATTACTGTCAACTTTCCTATTTTTTTCTCTTGTTTCCAACACAAGACCAACCAAAGAAAGCCAACACACTCCCCAAACCAATCATATAAGATGCCTTGCTTCTAGGTAGCTTCCTTCCGGTTTCCCCATCCAGCAACTTCCAAACATATCATACCTGAAGCCATCCCTTTTTTTCCCACTATAAAACTTTCATATTCCCTTGCCCATCTTTCAGTCTCTCCCAAACACAAGTGATGGTGTTGACTCCTTTGCTATAGCAAACTTCGAACAAATAGCCTATGTTGGTTCTCATTTGGGTGGTCTTTGTTTACTCGTGTTTTCTTTGAGATCCCACCAAGATGCAGTGTGCACTGCTCAATGCTGTGAACCCCAGCCTTCAACCTGGTGCGGTACCCACAGAGGTCCCTTGTGCTTGCTGCTCATGACTTGTCAGATTCATGCTGACATGGAAAGTCAGCACCTGGTCTGAACTATGCTCTCTTTGTGTTGCATTCCTTGGCTGTTTATTCACAGTTTAATACTCAGGTTTTGTTATTGGTTTCCACTTGTTTGGCATCCTTGGTAGAATCAAGCCATTCCTTTTCATCCTTTTCTGCTCTCTTTGGACTTCGTTTTTGTGTTACCTAATACTGTTACTTGTCATAAGAAGGAGAGGCAAAGGGTGGACAAATGACCTTAAACAAATCAACCTGTAATAATTTTTTCTTTTTTTCTAGAAGAGAGGAACACAACAAAGTCACAACCTACTGATGGTTATTCTAAATTTGAACTTAATAACCTAGGAAGGGTGGTGGACCAAATACTTGCTACCTGTAAGAGACTAACAGATACAAATATGTGAAACAACTAATGTAAAGTCTTGGTTCTGCCATGAACGACTCCTCTTTCCCTGGCTTTCCGTATACCTCTACCAGATCCCACTTCCTTTGTGTCCAGAATGCCTGGTCCTGTTTGCCTCAGACCAACACCTCATAAACTTTAGGAGCAGTACTCTGAGATTTGTCTGTACAAAGAGACCTTAATTCTATAAATCCTCAAGGCTGGAAATTCTGATTCAGACACAAACTCTACAACGATGCCACCCTTGATTATTCAGGTATTCTACCTGGGAGAATTACTGACTCATTGTTTATGCAAACCCTCAGAGCAGTACAACTGGAAAAGACTGTAAGAAACTTATCACTAGCTTTGGCAGAGGTATTAATGCTACCACCTCTGTTTTAGATGGAATACAGATTAGTCTCAACACGTTCACATGAATAGTGATGAACAGTTGCATTGCTCTAGATTTCTTGTTCACTAGTCATGGTGGCGTCTTTGCCATTGCTAATTCTTGCTCTACTCGTATCAGTGACAGAACATGGTTGAACAGGTTATACGTCACCATAATGAAAAAGTTACTGGTTTCTCTAAGGTTGATTCTCGTGGTTTAGGAAATTGGTTCTTGGCCTGGGTTGAGTGATGATTGCAATTCCTGGTTCAAGCATTTTACAGGAACTGTTAATTATTCTTGTTGCTATCACAATGCTCGTTATGTCGGTCCATTGCATTCTGCCTCGAATAGCCACTTTCTCATCATATGATCACCATGATTGTATAATAAAAAGGTCAAGACAAACTTGCTCTACAGTTGACTGTGAAGGTGGCTAAACAATCTCTGAGAAATGGAAGTTGGCTCTTTAGCCTTCCATAAATTGGTGACCTCCTGACAAGTAAGATACGGACCAAAAGGGGAGATGAGAGACTGCATATACAACAGTGGCCAGACCATATCATCTATGACAATAGAACTCTGACCCACAACCTCTCTGCGGCAACCACTGCAGGAAGTCAAACTACTGCTTCTGCAGCAAGTGTACCACAGTGGGCAGGACATGGTCAGTCGCTGTCAGCTTCCATATTTTTTGCCTTTGCTTCCAGCTCAAGACCAACCAGAAAAAGCCAAATATGCTCCCCAAACCAATTACATTTGATGCCCTGCTTTGGTTTTATTTCATTTTAATGGTGGACATGTATTTTATTTGTTGTGATGATTGAAAATGTGAGCAGCAATTATGGCAACGTCCATAGAATTTCCCCTGTGGTGTGAAATAACAGATAAGACTTTTATAATATTATCCCTTGATAACTGAAGTTCGCGATGGCTGAAATGCTCTATGGGGCTCAGTGACGCCCTGCTTTTAGTTTTCCCTTCTTCAGCTTCTCAGTGCCATCAGCCTCCAGTCAGATCATACTTGAAGCTTCCCCCCTGATCTCCACTATCAAGCTTTCTCACTTCCTTGTTCATCTTTGAGTCTCTGCTAAATGCAAGTGATGGTGGCTGACTTCCTTGCCATTATAAACTGTGAATAAATAGCCTCGTTTGTCCTGATTTCAGCAGTCTTCTGGTCGATGACTTAGCTTTGTTTTAGGATATCTATAATGCTGGGCATAAGGATAGTAAAATTATAAAGTCAGTCTCAGACATGAAAGGTAACCATGAGGGATAGTAAGGGAAGGTTCTTTCTTAAAATGAAGGAAAAGTGGTTTCTGAAAAATTGCCTAGAAATCTTCTGGAAAATATGAAGGGGAATAAAATAAGTGATTTGTTTGGCTTTGTAAAATGACATGATGGGCTGAATGGAGTCCTTATTTTTTACAATAAGAAAAGAAAGGGGGAAAAAAAGTTCAGTGCTTTGTGTCTCAGAACCACCTTATCCAGATTCTAAAAGCCACTTGGCAAAAGTCATCTGGTATCAAGTATTAGAAATCCTTTTTCAAAAATGAGAAGTGAGAGCGCTGTGGATTTTTCCAGGAGAGGAGAATAAAGATTTTGTACTTTGCCATTAAATATTCTAATAATTATTTCAGTACCATATTATTCCATAAATTAGTCTGTACGGCAAGCTTTTATATACTGTGTTATGTATGCTAGGTCAACTCCTAACAGTACGACAAGACAATTAACAGCTTTTGACTTTTAAATCTAGTCTGTTTCTCTCTACTATGTAAAGAAAGCTGGCACTGGAGTTACCTATTTATGTGAAGTGATTTTATGGCTTGAAATAATCCTCACACCTCAACTCCATCCACAACAATTTCTATCATCTTGAATTTATTCTCCTTGCCTTGATTCTATAAATAAAGAAAAAAAACCCTCTTGCCTTAATCTTCATTTATCTGCTTTAGTCTGAAAAGTGCTTTAATATTATAAATGTGGCTGTAAATCTAATTTTTTGAAGCACAATTTACCACTTTAGACTCTATCACGATGCTATGGAAAAAATGATTAGGTATCTGAAATGCAAGTCACTATTACGTTATTTTTAAATCACAACTTACTGCTATTATAGTGATTCTTAATTTCCTAGAATGTCTCCAGTGTTATCTAAAATTGTCCAAAAGGTTAATGTTAAAAACAACAGCAGTTGTGTGCCAGGTGTGGTTCTTTCCACAGAGAAACGGGTAGTGAAATGAAATACAAACAGGGCTTAACACTACAGGAAGGTTGGCGGAGGATCTTGCAGTTTTTAAAAGTGGTCTTTCTTTTGCACTCTTGGTTTTTCTCACTGTCAGCGTTAGGGTAGGAAACTGGGCTTGGACACTATCACTGACTGGCGGAATATTACAGACCAGCACAATTTTGTGTGTGTGCCTCTGGTTTGCTCTTGTATAGGTGTTGCTACTGTCTGCCTTACTGAGATGACATAAGAATAAATAACACACTGTACTTTTGAGGTTAAGCTTGTCAACCTGGTCATTACTTCTTTCTGATAACCTTTGCTCATTCCTATAATCTTTCGTAAGGATTTCATTTCCCCTTATGTTTTACCTTCTCTTAGTAACTGCATGTTACTCTCCCAGCTTTATTATTCATATTTTTCAAGGGTAGTACATGACATGTAAATATTATTCATATTTTTCAAGGGTAGTACAGCCACTTTCCTGTTATCGGTCTTTGAAGATGGAATTTAATATATGCTCTCCTACTTTTTGATGCCTTCTCACACCAGCAAGACAGTATCTGATCTTCTTGCCCTAATAAAATAGAATTGGTTTTTTATCCATGAATTTTTATCCATGTACTTAACAAATCCGTATTGACCGCTTACCCTGTGTCAAAAGCAGAATGTATATATAATCATACATGCATCCCAGATGACAACTGGGGTCCCCTTTCCTTGGATATTTAGGAAAAAATATTCAAACACTTACTGTACATCCCAGAGGAAGCCCATCTCCTCTGGCAAAGTTTTCTTGTTGTTTGTTGTTGTTTTAGATTCCATGGGCTTATAGTCTCACGGTCACCTCACTCTAATTTCCTGAACACTCCAATGACTTGATTTTCCTTGTGTCCTGCCTTCCATGGCTTTTCTATTTTCTATGCCATGAACAGACCCAGATGTGGAGTTAGCCATTTTCCCTTAATTTCCTGCAAAACATAAGGCATTCTTGCATGCAACGCAAGATAAATGCAATGCAATAAAGTTGCATGCAACTTTATTAAAGGTTTGGGGTGATGGAGTGACAGAGGACCAAACAGAAGATAACTGAATGTGAATGCTACCCTACTCCCTTTTTAGAATCTCTTAGGCCACATTCACTACCAGGACCCAACAACTTCACTCCACCAGCCACATATTTATGGAGGTGGCTTGTTCCTTAGCTCTCTCTCTAGTCCCCTTACATTTTTCCCTTGTTTGCCTCCAACCTCCCCAAATTCCTGCTAATTTTAAATGCAAAGCAGTTTCATTATCTCTTAATTTCACTGGACCATTCCAAATCATACTCTGGAGGTCACAGCCAGAATGGACTGTGAACATATTTATTTATTTATTTATTTTTTTGCAGTACGCGGGCCTCTCACTGTTGTGGCCTCTCCCGTTGCGGAGCACAGGCTCCGGACGCGCAGGCTCGGCGGCCATGGCTCACGGGCCCAGCCGCTCCGCGGCATGTGGGATCTTCCCGGACCGGGGCACGAACCCGTTTCCCCTGCATCGGCAGGCGGACTCTCAACCACTGCGCCACCAGGGAAGCCCTGTGAACATATTTTATTCAATAGAAGACTCTCTATAGCTAAAATCTGCCACTGACTTAGAGGCAGAAGTGGCCGCAGTCAGTTTTGGTTTTAAAAAGCAATATAGTTTTCCCTTCCCTGACTTGTGTGAACAACATACTGTGAGAGGAATCATTGTGGAGACCTAGGCAGAATGTGGTGTGATGGTCCAGAGGAGACACTTGGGAGAGGAGAAAAGCTTCACAGAGATTTGAACTGGTTTTAAGGTATGAGAATGTATGTATCAGTCAGAACACTGGGGAAAAGGACAAGAGAACCATTTATTCCAGGTTACTATATAAATATTAGTATAATTAGGGAAACCTATTACTTGTAATTAGTAAAAGTGTGAGATCATTTTTTCACCCCTCATATTTAAACTATGTTGTTATTCTTTCTCAGTTCACCCTCTTATCATTTAACCTTTTCAAATCCTCACTCTCATTGCATCTACTGTGTATTTCAACCTCTGCTCCTTTCCCTCTTCTAGTCTTTGGACCCTCTTCTGTCTTGACCTGCCTTCTTACTCTATGATCCAGCATTTCGACTATGTTCTCTTTAACAGGCTTGACTGTGTCACCGCCCTCACCAGGAGCTTACACAACTTGTCAGTTCTCAGGTCTGGATAATCCCACATTTCCCCTTTTACTCTGTCTCCTTGCTTGCTATCTCCAGAGAAAATTATGAAATGAGAACTGAAGCTAAAACGATGTCCTGTCTCTGTGCTAAATAATAACTGGGTAGACTTTCCTGTCCCCATGTTAAATAATACTGAGAGCAAGCACAAAATAACTTAACTTCTTGCTCCAGGAAACTATTTCTCCTGAGAAACGTGACTGACAAGTTGATCATCAAGATTCCTTTCAAGGGCTTCCCTGGTGGCGCAGTGGTTGAGAGTCCGCCTGCCGATGCAGGGGACACGAGTTCGTGCCCCGGTCCGGGAAGATCCCACGTGCCGCGGAGCGGCTGGGTCTCCGTGAGCCATGGCCGCTGAGCCTGCGCGTCTGGAGCCCGTGCTCCGCAACGGAGAGGCCACGGCAGTGAGAGGCCCGCGTACCGCAAAAAAAAAAAAAAAAAAAAAAAATTCCCTTAA
>NW_020174050.1:3366137-3410600 GCF_003031525.2 Neophocaena asiaeorientalis asiaeorientalis | reverse complement strand
CCCAAAAAAAAAAAAAAAAAAAAAAAGATTCCCTTCAAGACCCTTGCCTCCTCGTGCACATTACTCTAAAATTATGATGTCATAACTCTGCGTAAGCCCAACCAGCCTCGTGGTTGGCAAGACCTGCCTAAACATCATTCAGTCAGGTTCTAAATCCCACAAGCATCCTCTTCTGACTTGACATCCCTCTTCCAAGATGCTACTAATGTTCTATCAAGGTGCTCTTCTCTCTTACTGAAGTCTAATAAACTTAGCTTTGCTTGATAAAGACCTTTTCCTGGTGATCTTTAGGGGAGTCAACAAGAAGCATTCTCATTTGATGTCCTGTAGCTCCGTGCTCTAATTTCTGCTCTCTCCTCCCTACAGTCTAGCAATTTTTTCATTCCTCTATTATCCTTTTTTAAACTTTCCCCCCCTAGATGTCCGTAGCAACACTCTCTCTCAATTTCAGCGAATGACCTGATTTCATCTTCTCTGTCCCTGAGAAGATAGGAAATGAACTATAAGGACAGTTACAATCTGGTCTTCTCTCTCCGAAAGATCTTCTCCACTGGTTTCTATAGCTCCCGTGATCTTTACCTCACTGCTGCTCTTTCTAACTTGTCTTTTGCCATTCACTCCTTAAATAAAAGTGTTCCACAAAGTTTTTCTTTTACCCTCGGTTTGAGGACAATTTCATTCAGTTTCACAGTGATCTTTATGCAGGTAGTTTTACTAACCTGCTTTCCTATCTCTAACCTCTTCTTATACGACCTTCAAGCAGAAAACTGTGCCAGGAATAACAAACCTCAGTTTCAACACAACTCACAATTTACTCAGGCTTCTCCAAGCCCGCAGAGTTGGCCTTGACCTTGGTCCTGTCCTGTCTTTGGCTTGCCCGGCTGAGTCTTAGCAAAGAGTCCTGCTAAGTCATCTCCCACCTATGACATCTGATAAGTTCCTCATCTCCTGCCTTTATGGATAAGTCCTTGGCCCACCTTTAGCAAGAATCTTGTTAGGTCAGTTTAGCAAGAATTTCCCTCCCCTCAATATCTTGTCGGAGTAATCTTCTATCCACTGACCCCTTCATTCTGCCCCTTGGCTATAAATCTCCACTTGTCCTGGCTGTATTGGCAGTAGACTCCAATCTCTCTTCCCTATTGCAAACCCCTACTTCAACAGTCGAATAAAATCTTCCTTACCATTGTAACAAGTGTCAGAATCAGTTTTTTTTTTTTTTAAATAAAACAGAGGACAGCACAGAGACTCAATGCATCCCACCTACCCACCAGCTAGTGCAGGGATGCTATATCAATTTCCCTAAATCCAGACGCCAGCTGGGAGTAACGGAGGGAGTAAACCCTGAATTGAAGAGACATGAACCCAAAGAGCCTGAGTAGTAAACCCCAAGAATTAAGTTGAAATAGTGCCATCAAGCAGTTCTATTTGCAATGAAAATTGGGACTGGTAAGCCAAGTGCAAGTATGGAAAAGTAAGGAAAGTTGTGTGGCTTTGTATATCTCAGCAGCTTTATTTCATTTAAGGCCACGTACTTCTGAAAAAATATCACCTCTAGGATAATTTAATTTTTTCGACCCCAGAAAAAGAAAATGTACTTTTTGTAGAGACTGATTACTGTCTGTGTACAGAGCTATTTGCCTTCTCACAGTAACTCTCTATACTTCGAGGGGAGTCAGGGGGGCTTCACAAACTTAGTTATTCCTGGGAGTCCTTTACAGTGAGCCTTTCTCATTTATTAAACATTGAGACATTTACAGCCTCAGGTATGCTATGCTTTTCCACCATATAATTTGCATCACTTAATCAGTACTTAGTTTTCATTCTTCACAAACCCAATCCAAATGCACACCTGTGTTTACAAGCTCTCCAACTACTAGCCAGAGGGGTCTGTCACAAACAGTCTAGCTCTCCACAAAATTTCGTGAGATTTTTTGTTGGTAAAAAAATCAGCAAAAAAAAAAAAATCAGCTGGTATGCATCAGGCAGTAAATGTCAGCCTGACAGATTGCTAAATCCAGAAAGCCCTCTCCTCCCGTCAGTAAGCACTTTTCAGATCATTTTGCTTTTAAGTTTTTTTTCCCCCTTGTTTTTAATAGAAGAGGGAGAGGGGAGAAAAAATAGTAATGTACTTTGCTCAGACTGATTTAGTTAAAAGTCTATAGCTTTCCCCCATACAAAGAGAATGTTATTCTTTTTACAGCTCTGGGTCTGGTAGATTTCTGGAAGACCAGGGAAAAAGCACATCACTTTGGAGGTGTAATTTTTTTCTTTATTTTTCTCCTGAGGGACAATGGTAGTAGTTCAAAAAATTGAGTGAAATGATTTTGAAAAGTTGAGTGTAGTTAACATATTTATTACTGTCTTTTGCAAATTGTGGAATGCTAGCACTCTGATATTCTAACATATTTTCTGAGGCTTTCTGTATGCAATTTGTCAGTGTATGTGTATAGTTACAAGCGCTCTTTCTTTGGAAAAAGGCCTCTTTGTACTGGAATCTGAAGGAAAAAAAGAGTTTAAACGGGGTGTATTTAAAAATAATCTGCTGAATCAACATATTTGGAACAATGTGTCATTAAATATTCTTTCTCTCTATTTCCTCACCTACAGGCACATAATCAAGGAAAACTCTGAGGCCATGGATATACCTTCAACTTGAAATGAAATTCAAGGATGAGGACCCTTGCACTGGTATGAGATTGAACTAAACACCTATAAAGCCACTTCCAAATTTGAAACTCACTTTCTCAGATAATTTAAGCTCTTAAATTTTATTTGGCATTAATTAACTGACTAATTCAGGTGATAACATTTTAAGGTATATTTATCATTCAAGTTCAAACTTATATTTTATTTGTAGCTTTCTTGTGCTGGATGGATTCTATTTCCCATATTTCATCTACCACAGAGCCTGGAGATGGTGTTAGAATTCTACCAGTTATCAGACTACCATAACTCCTAAACCACTGCTTTTCATCCTTTGAGCAAAATCTTTCCCTCTCCTGAAGCTCCTATCTTCAGATTTTATCACCTTCCTTGGTGTCGTTCACGTCTACTCAACACCTGGTCTTTCTTTGTGGTCTCTGTCTTTCCATGTTATCTCCTCAAATCCCATGATGAATGACTTCGGCATCCATGGCATCAGTAATCCACCACTGTGAATTCACTGTTCCCTGATGTCCTTACCTTCCATAACTATCATCTAGACTGCAGAAACCTATACCCATGGGCACACCTATGATCTCGCTCTGTACAACTGTTCCTCTTCTGGAATTCTAAAGTCTATTTTACTCTAACCTCCAAATACACACTCCGTCTTTGACCTCATTGAAATCCTTGACTCAACCATTTCATCCCAGTTTTCACCTCCCTTTATGACAATTTTCTTCCCCTTCTACATTTCTTAGTTAGGATTGCATTCCCCTATAGGAAAGAGAAAATTCAACCAGTGGTTTAGTTTAAATAAGTAGGTGCTTACTTTTCTCATGCAATAGAGAATTTAGAGGTAGAAGGTTACCACGGGGATTTTAGGCACTCTGTATTCATTTTCTAGGGCTGCCATAGCAAAGTACCGCAAACTGAGTGACTTAATAGAAATTTATTGACTAACAGTTTTGGAGGCCAGAAATCCAAGATCAAGGTGACAGCAGGGTGGGTTTTTCCTGAGGTTCGTGAGGAAGAATCTGTTCCATGTCTCTCTCCTATTTTCAGGTGGTTTGCTGGCAATCTTTGGCATTCTTTGACTTTGTAGCAGCATCTCCTGATTTCACCTTTCATCTTTATATGCTGTTTCTCTTTTTATGAGAACACCAGGCATTTTGGATTAAGACTCACCCTACTGACCTCGTTTTGACTTACCTCTGTAAAATCCCTATCTTTAAATGAAGTCACTTTGTGAGGTACTGGGAATTAGGACTTCAATATATGAATTTTGGGGGACACAATTCAACCTATAACATGCTCTGTAACATCATCATGGGTCCAGGCACTTTCCTTCTTTCCTCCCCACCACCCTTAGCTTGTTGGCTTTGATTCTCGTGTGTGTTCCCTCACAGTTTTCTTCATTTACTCTCCTGCCACCCACTCTCTGTCCCTAGGAAAACTGTGGTTATCATTGTGAATAGCCTCAATTTTCTTTTCGCTTACTCTACTGGTCTCGACTTTCCTTCGAGTTCCCTAGTCCCCTTTGGCTTGTTCAAAGTTGATTCCTTAATACAGGCTCTGTATCTTATTTCCTCTAGCCTCCCCCGGACTCTGCTGCTTGGATTACTCCCTCTGTTGTCCAATTTTCACCCTTTCCCTTGCTATTATCTTCTTTTTTAGCTATAAACATGTTCAAGTCTCTTCCACTGAAAAGTAACTAAATCCATCATTTCCTGCATACACACATTCTTCTCCAGCTACCACTCTTCTCCGTCTTCTAATTTTTCTGATAAACTTCTTGGAGGAATAGCCTTTACTTGTCTTCATCTCTTCTCCTTTTAATCACTCTTAAACTTATTATAGTCAGCACCTTGATCATCTAGTAAGATTGCTGTGGTAATTTCTAGTGACCTCCAAAGTGCCGAGTCCAACCGACTTTTTAAAGTTTCCATCTTATTTCAAGCACTTGACATAGACATTTTCTAATCCCATGGCTTCTGAGATGTGTCTCTCTCTTGACTCCCCTCCTCTCTGATTTTTTTTCTTTTTTACATGTATTTTACTTCTCTTCCTTACATGTATTTTGTTCATTTTTTTACTTCTCTTCCTTACATGTATTTTGTTTACTTGTATTTACTTTACTTCTCTTCCTTACATGTATTTTGTTCATTTTTTAAATTGAAATATGGTTTTATTTTTTGAATAATTATAATTTTTTAAATAAAATGTTATAAGATCTTTCCAAAGTCAGTTTGCAAGTAGTTTAGAACTAGCGCAGCTCAGAACGCCCTTCTCCAAGGTGTTCCTTTGGGTCATGCCTGGCACCCTGTGACAATATTTCTAAATTGAAGTATAGCTGATTTACAATATTGTAGTAGTTTCAGGTGTATAGCAAAATAATTCGGTTATACATATGTATGCATATATCTATATTCTTTTTTAAAACATTCTTTTCCATTATAGTTTACTACAAGATATTGAATATAGTTCCCTGTGCTATACAGAAAATCCTGTTGTTCATCTATTTTGTATATGGTAGTGTGTATCTGTTAATACCATACTCCCTCACCCCCTTCCCCTTTGGCAACCATAAGTTTAGTTTATCTCCCTCACCCCCTTCCCCTTTGGCAACCATAAGTCTGTTTTCCGTGCCTGTGAGTCTGTTTCTGTTTTGTAAATAAGTTCACTTGTATCATACCTTAGATTCCACATATAAGTGATAACATATATGTGTGAAGAGTTTGTCTTTCTCTGTCTAACTTACTTCACCTGGCATGATGATCTCCAAGTCCATCTGTGTTGCTGCAAATGGCATTATTTCATTCTTTTTATGGCTAATATTCCATTATATATATCTATTCTATATCTACTTGTATATATATCAATATATATAGATATATACCACATCTTCTGTATCCATTCATCTGTTGATGGACACTTAGGTTGCTTCCATGCCTTGGCTATTGTAAATAGTGCTGCTATCTTTACATGTATTTTGCATGTTGCATCTCCCCGGAGCTTTGTTCTTAGCCTCCTTCTCTGCTGGTTCTCTACATCCTCTCTGGGCAATCTCATCTACTCCCAGATTTTCAGCGTGACTCAAATCTTTACCCATCTCTCCCTTAAGTTCTTATTATTATGTTAAACTGCCTACCAGAAATTGATTACTAGCATTCCACAGGCATCTTAAACTCAACTTGTTCAAAGTTCAATCTATCATCTGCTTTTCCTCCTTACTTTTCTACCTTGGTGAAAATGGGTCCTGTATCATCCTAGCTACTATTCTTTTTATTCTCGCCACTGAATGATCGCCACATTTTAAGTTCTTACAGATGAATTTCCTCCTGTTTCCCCACTGCTCCCTTTGCTTAGCTCATTATCTTTTGCCTTCTCTAGAGAAATAGGCCTAACTGATGTACCTTCCTCCTGTCTTACAGCCCAGTGATCCATCCTCCAACCTCTAAATCACTGTTACAGTACCTATCAATACAAATTATGCCCATGCTTGAAATAAGGCTACACATAACCAAGTCCTTGCCTCCTTCTCAGGCCTTACGTCTTGCTGTCCCTCCCATCTCTGCATACCCTATGCTCTAGGTGTATCAAATTACTTGCGGTGTTCAGTGAAAAGAATAGTCAATCTGTTTCACACATATATGCCTTTGGTAATACATCCTCTGTCATCATTTGATGATTATCTACTCATCTGAAACTCTCCTTTTATGAAGACATTCCTCACCCCTTCACCACTCTTCAGGGAGAAATGTCTACTCTCTCTTGTGCTCCTTCCGTATCCTTACGTCGAAGCTTCTTGACACTTGGTTACATTTTCTTATTTACATGTCTGCCTTTCCCTTCTAGATTCTAATGAGATGGAGGGCAGGGACTGACCCTTGTGCATCTGTGTGGCCACAGCACCTAGAAAGCCTGGCATGCAGTTGTAGGAATGTATGAATGAACTCCTGTTTAGAGGAGTAGAAAATCACACCGAGTTTAAAATTTAAAACGTGAGGCTCAAGTATTGGTTCCACCGATTATCATCTGTGCGGCTTTATTTAAACTTTCTGACTCCCAGTTTTATATGAATATTTTTGAGCTCTTATCTCTTGCACTAATGTGTGCATTTAAGCCACAGGGTTTTTCCCATCTATTGTGAGCTTTTATAGACATAATGTATGTGAAAGCACCTTGTAGGCTGTTAAGATTTATTCCAGTGTCAGGTGTAGTATAATTGCTGTGATCAATGCTTAGATATTAGCAAACATTGATGAAAATAAGAGCACTGATGAGTAACTTTTGGGCAGCAACATGCATTTGCTATTAGTGAGAATAATGACATGCATTTATTTTCATTAGTTGAGTAGTGTTTGTAATTCAAGGTTAATACATATAAGGACTTGTTTTTGTTTATGCCTGAGCAGGCAGGCATATTTGAATTAGTTTTCTTTCCAGAATATCAGTTGATTAAAAGAGGTGAGAAATACCCCTGAAACACTAAATTACATTTATTTGTTTGTCTGTTTGTTAATAGCTAACATCCACTTGCATTTCGATTTTCTCTTTGGAAGTGTCAAAATTCTCCCTTCTGTCTTCTTACGTCATTTTAGCAGACTTACTTCATCAAAGCCAATTTGAATTTGACACTGACCATGAAAGTACGTATTTATATATTTTGTGTGGTATTTCGTGTTTCATTTCTCAGGCTTATGGCCTAACGTTCTGACCTCTGTGCTGTAATCCCGTTCTGGTAGGAGAAGCTGCTTCCCTGCGTGTTTTATGTTCTATTGTTTCTTTTGCCCTTGAGATTGTGATATCAAACCCTTCTCTGCAATTGAAGGTAGAAACTATCCATGCTTGAATAAATTTTTTTTAGCAAATTTGTGAGGTAGGCAGTATTTACCTGAGATCTATTGATCTCCATGTCTCCTACTGTTGGTGTTTCCTCTCCTAATTTTCCCCACCCATTCCTCTTCCCTCACTGCGTACTCTGTATCCGTATTCACTGCCCCCGATAGCAAAGCCATTTCCAACAGAGGAGACAGAGTGAAAGTCATTGTTATGAGTTGAATTGTGTCCCCCCAAATTCATATGTTGAAGCCCTAACCTCCAGTACCTCAGAATGTGACTGTATTTGGAGATAAGGTATTTAAAGAGGGATCGAGTTAAAATGAGGCCCTTAGGGTGAGTCCTAATCCAATCATGGGAGTCTTTATAAGAAGAGAAAATTTGGACAAACAGAGAGACGCCAGTGATATGAAGGCACCGAGAAGACTGTGTGAGGACACAGGGAGAAGATGGCCATCTGTCAGCCAAGGAGAGAGGCCTCAGGACAAACCAACCTTGTCAACACCTTGATCTTGGACTTCTAGCCTCCAGAACTGTGAGCAAATAAATTCCTGCTGTTTAAATCATGCTGTCTGTGGTACTTTGTTATAGCAGCCCTAGTAAGCTAATATAGCCAGGAAGTAGGACACACCTGGCATCACGTGTGGTTGGAGAGTGATAACTGAGCGGCTGGAGAAGGTAAAAGCCAGGTCATAAGGGCCCTTGTTAGACATTGTAAACTGTATATTACAAGGAATGGGGGGCCACTTTCAGTGTAAATACGGAATTAGTCGGATCAGAGTTCTACTTTAAAGTGATCACTTAGGCATTAATGGATTGGATAGAGGGGGTAAATATATGATGAGGCCAGTTTGGGAATGGGCTTACTGCTACCTTGGTGGAGATTGTGGTTTGACCTAGAAGAAAGGGTGAGCTTGAGTGTGAGAGGGAGATAGATCTTGTGTTAGACACTTATTGCCCACAGCAAATTACCCCCAAAACTTGCTGTAACTTAAAACAGCAAACATTTATTATCTCATGGTTTTTATGGGTCAGAAAGTCCTGAGCGGCTTAGCTGGGTGGGTCTAGTTCAGAGTCTCTCATGAGGTTGCAGTCAAGATGTTGACTGGGCCTGGAGGATCCATTTTAAGAAGACTCGTGTGGTCTCTGTCAGGAGGTTTCAGGTCCTTGCCAACTACTTACCAGAGGCGTCGGTTCCATGTCTCTTAGACCAATCCATAGCGTCAGCTTGAGGGTTTCCATGGCATGGCGACTGACCTCCTCTAGAGCCAGGCATCTAGGAGATATCATTACTAAAGCGTAATGATGACTTAATGACCTGGTCACATATCGTCACTTCCTCTGTTTTCTATTCAACAGAAATGAGACTGTCACTGAGTCCCGTCTACATTGGAAGGCAGTGGAATCGGGTTCCATCTTTTTTTTTTTTTTTGTGGTATGCGGGCCTCTCACTGTTGTGGCCTCTCCCGTTGCGGAGCACAGGCTCCAGACGCGAAGGCTCAGCGGCCATGGCTCACGGACCCAGCCGCTCCGCGGCATGTGGGATCTTCCCGGACCGGGGCACGAACCCGTGTCCCCTGCATCGGCAGGCGGACTCTCAACCACTGCGCCAGCAGGGAAGCCCCGGGTTCCATCTTTTGAAGGGAGAAATGTGAAGGATTTATGGACACATTTCATAAGGATGCTGTTACTATAGTCCAGGCTAGAAGCAATGAGGCTCGGGATAGTACAGCGGCTAGAGGCACCCACTTGAGGCACTGTTATCAGGATGTCCCTTCTGGGCAGTTCATATGGTGGATGCAGGGCTTGCTGCCCTGTTGGCAACATTGTGTGAAGATAAAGGTGCACTGAGTGAGACCATGGCCACACGTCATCCTCTCAATCGACATCCACTTGCAGTGCACAGACTGTAGAGCTGTAAGCTCTGGCTGTGTCTCCAAATCAATCTCCCTGTGACTTTCACTCATTGATTTTAGTTCTGTGAACTTGAGAGGATGAGATAAATTCCATTGCCTTTTAAAAATGACAGTCATTCAGTATTTGAGGAGAGCTATCACACTGTCACCTAAGACTTCTCTTCAGGGAAACTTTCATTCTTTGTTGAAAGGACATGGTTTTGAGACTCTGATTCTGTTCTCTCCCCTGAAGATGGAGTCCAGTTTGTTATCTCCCCTCTGACCTGAGCAAAACACTCCATGTGTATTCTGGTTAGTGAGGTAGACGTTTCCTTTAACAGCACATTCACTGCATTTCTATGAATGTAGGCTAAGAGAAGGTGCATTTATTTTTTTCCTGCTAGCTGCATCACCCAAGCGTCATCTAAAATACTTGGGCTTAATGCACATCTCATTTTGTACAATTTAGTTATTTGAATATAGATTCTGGACTTTTTCTTTATCTTTGCTTTTCTTTAAACACCTCTTTTGCTTGTATGAAGGGTTTATTATTATTATTCAACAGATGTTAGTGTTCTTATCCTCAAATAGTGGGCCATCTATTCTTTGTATTTTTTTTTTTTTTTTTTTGGCCACACTGCCATGGCTTGCGGGATCTTACTTCCCCACCAGGGATTGAACTAGGGTCACGGCAGTGAAAGTGCTCAGTCCTAACCACTGGACCGCTAGGGAAGTCCCATCTTTGTGCATATTTTTTATGTAAAAGCACCGATCTCAATAATAAATCCTTTTAATTTCCTTCGCGTAATTTAGACTAAAGCCTCGGTTCATTTTCATAGTGTTGGCACACTGTGAGTTATCCTTGCGTTTTTTTTCCTTTTTATGTATCTTTTGCTCAGGTAGTTGCACTCGCCCATCAAACTAGAATTTCCTACTGCATTTGGCTGGTGCCGGCGGTGATATCATGGTGTCAGTTATAGTGCTTGAGAACAGCTCTACCATATCTTTGGAAACTCGAAATGCATTAGAGTGTGGCACGTCCTTTTCTCAGAGACAGGAAAAGGAAATCAGAAAGTGTTCACTGAAATGGATGTCAAGAGTCCACACGGAGGGCCATGTCATAGTGGCCACTCTACCGTGCTTGGTGATACTCCCTGTTCAGCTACTACATAAATAAACTCAAAACATCTAATTAAAGCATTTCATTTTATCCCAGGAGATGTGTCTCATTGTGAGCTAGTGAATAAGTTCATGGGTTGACATGAAACATTTTCCTGCTGCCAAGGAAACTAATACTTCCGAAAAGATTCAGCTGTGAGGCCAGTGTGTGAAGAGGGTTTTAGGGAAATACAAAGCAAAGCAGATTACAGCTCCTAAACCTGAGGTCCATTGAAAGACACCTGGTCCTCCAATGTCTTTTTGCTTGATCTAATGAATGATATTCATTGTTTTTGTTTGTTTATTTGATAAAGCCCAGTCTCTTTAGCATGGTACCAAGTATTTAAGCCTAAGAGTGGATTCCCCTTTCTTCTCCTTAGGCTAGTTTAGTTTGCTCTGTTTTAGACTGACATCTGGTGGTCAAGAAGGATCAACCAATTGCCCTTGCAGTAAAAGAATTCTATCAAAGCAAAGGCGTGGCCATTTTGTGGCCAACTATTGCCAGGAAATACTCCACAGGATTATTTATTTTCACTTTCTCTTGTACATAAATCAGAGGGGCTGTCTGAATTTGAACACACTTATCAAAGTCTTTAAAAATACTTACAGTGTTTTGACCACCACTTAAAAAAATATATCTCAAATAAAGGCATGCAGACAGATTTATGTATAAGCGTGTTCCTCAAAGTGTAATTTATAATAGCAAATTTGGAACTAACCCAAATATTCAAAAACAAGGATTGTTAAAATTAGAGTGTTGCATTCCATGGTGCGCTCATACTTTAGAGGAACATTTAATGACATGGGGAAATGTTTATGATGTCTTAGGAAGTGAACAAAACCAATTAGAAAACAAGTAAAGTTCCATGATCCTGGTTTTGGTTTTCTGTATATTTCCTCCTTTCAAAGGCATGAACATGTAATATTTTTGGAAGCAGAAGGTAAAAAACCCCCAACATCATAAATGTTATATAAGTATGGTTACATGCATAGTAGAGTATCCAACTTTTTTCAAAGTAACCAGTCCTTTAAGATATCTCACCTGAAACTTTGTCCAGTAAACATGTTCCTATAGAATACTGGTGCAAAAGGTCATGAACAATTGTTTCACTGTCCTTGGGATAAGTAATAATCCAGGAAGCTTGAGCACGCAGCTGCCACTCCAAGCTTGCTAACGGGTCTTGTGGCTGAGACAAAAAGCATGATATTTCTTGCATGACCCTAAAGACTCATTAATTTGTTCTAAGGCTTATATTTTGCTTCTAAGAGTTGGTGGTGGGGCAGTGGAAGAAGATACAATTTAAATCTCTGTGCAGTATGTACCATAACCAGGGTTCTATTTTATAATTGGACACAGTCCATTTCATAAAGCATTTTTAAGACGTAGTTTTGAGATTTTTCTTTGTGCATTGAACAGGTATAAATAGACTGCTTTGCTTGCTTCATTGGGGGATTTGCCCAGAAAGAGAAGGTTAAAGGGATCTCACAGGATGGAGTTAGGAGCAGCTGCCCTTGGGTCCTGAGAGCAGCTGTGTGGTGAGCCCAAACCACCTAGGTGTCCCTTTCATGGGGCTTTACATTTCACGGTTGTTTGCTTAATATATTTGGACACAATTTCCACATACATGGTTAACATGCCACTTTTGTCTATTCTCAGGGCACCAGGTGGCAGCTCTAAGAAGAGCAAAATCGTTTTCAGAGCTCCCTGCTGGCTCAATCAACGCTTTTCAGTTCTCTTAATGAGATGGTTAACCTCTTTTCTCATTTAACCAACGGTCAACAAAACTTTGATGGCTCTTACAGGAGTTGTTTATGATTTTCACTCATACAAGTATTAAAGCCATTGCTCTTAGATTGACAAACAAAAATTCAAATAATCCTCCAGCTCTAGTTGGAAATAGATCCCCTTATGGATCTTTTACCCCATAAATTCTGCTAAATTCCTGGCTGGGGCGTAACGAACATTGCTACTTAGTCATTTTCAGAGAAATAGAAATGAAATCTGACTGGCATACATTAACCTGTGTGTGTGTGCTTCTTAAACACATGTGCAAAGACACACCGACTTATTCATCTGACTATTACCTTATCTGACTTTAAATATGAATGTGCATAGCGGACTATGGTTAAGTGAATATTACATTTTTCTTAGTTATTAAGCAGTTCTTCCTCTTCTGTCAGTCATGTTTTAGGAAGGATTTCAATAAATACTCATTGGCTGTTTTTATGTTTTGGTGCTTTTGTCTGAGTAAAACATTCTCAAAATAACATTCACTGGGAGATAGGACTCAATGCAGAAATATTTGCTTTAAACGTACCCTTTTGTATATAACGCAAGGTCATGTTCTATTGTCATAATGATCTTTTAAGATGTGGTGGATGGAGTATTTAGAGCCGGAGTTACAGAAAATCAGGGACAGAGAATTTGCTTTACAAAGTTAGACCTTTCTTGAAGTGTTCTAACTTCAAATAAAATTTTAACCTTTAAGAAATTGTTCCCTGGGCTTCCCTGCTGGCGCAGTGGTTGAGAGTCTGCCGGCCTCCTCAAACCCAAAAAAAAAAAAAAAAAAAAAATGTTTAGGGAAGATCTTCCCTTCTTTTTTTGATCAAGGAAACTATGCTGAAAAAAATGATCTTTTACTTCAATGTGCTGAGCCTAAATTATTAGCCTAGAATTTCAGATATTAGAAGTCCATGATTTAGAAGTCAAGAACAAACTATATTTCAATGAGTCTATTCCTAGGCTTTATAAACTGAGGAATAAAGTGAGAGAAGAAAAAGATACAAACTCATAAAATGTTAACATAATATTCGTTCTACTTTATACAGTCCCTGTTACAGTTTGTTTTTCTCATCGCATGGTTGTTTATATATATATATATATATATATATATATAATTTTATTTATTTACTTTTTTATACAGCAGATTCTTATTAGTTATCTATTTTATACGTATTAGTGTATATATGTCAATCCCAATCTCCCAACTCATCCCCCCCGACCTGCCCCGCTTTCCCCCCTTGGTGTCCATACGTTTGTTCTCTACATCTGTGTCTCTATTTCTGCCCTGCAAGCTGGTTCATCTGTACCATTTTTCTAGATTCCACATATATGTGCTGTCATACTATATTTGTTTTTCTCTTTCTGACTTACTTCACTCTGTGTGCCAGTGTCTAGGTCCATCCACATCTCCAGCATGGTTGTTTGTATATATTAATAGCAGCTCAAGTAGTCCCTTGCCCCAACTTCTCCTTATCACTCTAGTTAACAGTGCTATTCTGTAGAGTTTTCTGTGATGATGTTGAAATTCTACATCTGAGCTGTCCACTATGGTAGCCACTAGCTTCACGTGACTTTGGAGGACTTGAAATGTGGTTGCTGTGATCAAGAAACAGAATATTTAGTTTTATTTAATTTTAATCAATTTCAACTGAACTAGCCACATGTAGTTACTGTATTTGATAGCACAGCTCCAGTCCATAACTGGTTTTATTATCCACATAGTACTTAGCACGAACTGCAATTACCTTTTACATTTCATTTATTTCCTTGTTAGTTGTCCGTGTTCTCTTTACTAGGTTGTAAGCTCCCTGAGAGATCTGGTCTACCTCTTACTCAGCTGTGTCTTTATTACTGAGAACAGTGTATGGTATGTGGTAGGTACTCAAATTATTTATCAAAAATATTCAAGGATGTTATTATTACACACACTCTACAGATGATCAGGAGCAAAGAGGGAACGTACCTTGCGAAAGGTGGCAGGTTTTTGAACTCTGGACTATCTGACTCAACCTCAGAATCCTTCCCTTTTACCAGTTGGCCAATCATGGCTTCACTTCAGGCTCCTGATAGACAAGCCCCAGGCATGGAAACTGTTTTGGTTGAATTAACACAAAAACCTGAGTGGTCCCTGATATGTTTTGATTGTTGGTATTCTGGCCAGGAAACTTTCAGGCATTTGGGTTAAGGCACTGTCCCAGAAGTATATATATTACAACTGAGGGATAATATTTTAATCTCGAATTTCCCAGACTGTTCATACCACTTAAGAATTCTGACCCTCTTTGAGATGTTATTAATTGCTCTACTATATGGGGGAAAAGTTTCTGGAAATGTGTTTTTCCTAAAATGTCTTTATATATGTAAGAGATAAATAAAATACATTTTCTCAGCTGCACTTATTCTTTTGAGATAATCTGCTTAAGAAAAAAGTAGTCCAAAGTCCTAAAAAGCTACATGTAGGAACCCCAGAGGCTGGCCTGCCCAATAATACACACTAACAACTTATTACAAATGATCTTCAGGGTAACCCGTAGGCTGTCAACGTACTACTGCTGTCTGTGTTGTCTGACGTGGTAAACTTACAATGACACTTTTGTGATATTATCTTGTTTATTTTTTGTTAAACACTCATACTATACAAATGTATTTCTATGTGTCTGTGTCTGGAAGAGAGAAGCTTTAAATAAAGAGTGTTCAGACTTATTTAAATAAACAAGTCAACTCTTCCAAAGAAAGTGAACCATTGTAGCCTCCGCTTTCTTAAAAAACAAGAAGCGTGCTTTTCAAGATGAAATAGTCTTTTTCAGTGGCCAAATGTAAGACTACCTGAATACTGGGAAGCATCAGTTTTATGTTCTTATCTTAGCAACCGTACACCTGTGCCAAACAACATTTTCACAGGATGTTGTAAGGAAACAAAATAAATGCACAGACTTAAGACTAGGTCTGAAACACACTCTGACATGGCAACAGCGCTCTTAATATTAAGCAATAACCAACGCAACCAACTATTTTCATTTAAAAAGATGACAAAATGTAAAAGTAATGATGTTTTAACCTGACACGTGCTGCTGTCTTTTTTGTTAAGAGAATCAATATCACTCACTATGTTTTATTGTTGTTTTCTTATGCTGTTCCAAAGTATAAAGAAATGCACCTGAACTAATTTTACTTGTTTCCTGAGGGATAAAATGAAATCTTTGACCGTTTTTTGCCAGTCTTTTAAATCTAAGTGTACATTATATCTTACAAACTCCTTTTGGTGTTTTGTCAATACGTTGAAAGTTTTAAAGCGCCTTATAGTTAAATACGTTTAAGAAACTACTTTAGCCCTTTAACACCTCAGAATTCAGCAAACCAGATTAGTATTTTGGCTAGCTTTCTCTTTGCAGGGAGTATGACTCTTCAAACCAAAATGAGTCTATTTGGACTGAGAGTCAGAGGAAATTGACTAGCAAGTACTGATAAGAAGGAACAAGCCTTGGTGACATTTCCCAGTGGGGGCCTGGGATGCCAAGGAGGCAGCATGAGGGCACTTGGGGGAGAGTAAGAGAGAGAGGCTTGGCCTGGCCTATGTCCTAATCCCCCTTATGAGGCAGCAGGGACCAGATCCAGGCTTGGGATCCTTGGGTTCTAAAGTGGAGTATATTGTCCCAAATCATCAGGAATGTCTTTACAACTGGAGGATGCCTGTCAGTCAAAGTTCTTAAAGTGTGTGATGGGTCAAGCAAGGGAAACCAGGAAAATTTGATAAGGTCAAAGGTAAGAGCAGACCCCCAAGTTGGAGAAAATCAAAAGTGTGAAGCAATTCAATGTAATAAGAGCATGGTTAGAAATAAAGAAGCTTGAAGCTCATTGGGTAAGTACGTGGGCTTGAGGTGTCTTATTTTAACCTGAAATAAAGATACAGAAGGTGGCAATACTGGAATTTGAACCAACCCCAAAATTCAAATTCTTCCTCCTATTTGCACAATAGGGTTCCTATCCTTTCTCTTTTTCTCACTGAAGGAACTTCCTTTTGTATGTAATGCTGATAATGGTAGTCTTCTCATGGGACAACTGTGAGGATTAAATGATTATAAAGCCATAAATCATTTAGACCCACATCTGTTACAGGTTGGTGCTCTGTAAATATGGGCTGTTATCATTAAGTCAGGAAAGGTCCTGGGCTTCCCTGGTGGCGCAGTGGTTGAGAGTCTGCCTGCCGATGCAGGGGACACGGGTTTGGGCTCTGGTCTGGGAGGATCCCACATGCCGCGGAGGAACTGGGCCCGTGAGCCACGACTACTGAGCCTGCGCATCTGGAGCCTGGGCTCCGCAACGGGAGAGGCCGCCATGGTGAGAGGCCCGCGCCCCGCGATGAAGAGTGGCCCCCGCTCGCGGCAACTAGAGAAAGCCCTCGCACAGAAACGAAGACCCAACACAGCCAAAAATAAATAAATAAATATTAAAAAAAAAAAGAAAAAAGAAAGGTCCTGAGTTGTAATCATGAACAGAGCTAGATGAGGGTAGAATGCTGTAGTATGTAGTTATACTTGTGCTTTGGAATCAGACAGGTCTTGGACAAGTTATTCAAGCCTTCTCTTCGTTAGTAGGATAGAGATACTAACTACATCATTAGTTTGCTGTGAAGGTGAAATTAAACAGTGTATATGAAGTGCATAGCACTTTGCTCCTTGTTACAAGGTTCAGGCTCTGTAAACCAGGGGCTTGCAGCCTGATTTCATTGGCTATTGGTCATTGAGTAGACTGGCTTAAATGTAAAGGATTAGATCAACATTTGAGATTTTGGCGAAAAGCCAAGACTTAACATTGATCCATGGCTTGGAAAACCTGATTTTCAAAGTTCTTCATGCCAACATGCCAGTGCCATATAAATGTACCAGATACTTATGACTGTTAAGCATGCAACTACCTCTCATAATTGGACCTGTTATTTCTTTCTTTTTTTTTCCAGAAGGCTTAATTTTATTTTTTTATAAGCAGGTTCTTATTACTCATCCATTTTATACACATCAGCATATACATGTCAATCCCAATCGCCCAATGCATCACACGACCACCCCAACCCCCTTCCGCTTCCCCCCTTGGTGTCCATACCTTTGTTCTCTACATCTGTGTCTCTATTTCTGCCCTGCAAACTGGTTCATCTGTAGCATTTTTCTAGGTTCCACATATATGCGTTAATATACAACATTTGTTTTTCTCTTTCTGACTTACTTCACTCTGCATGACAGTCTCTAGATCCATCCACATCTCTACAAATGATCCAATTTCGTTCCTTTTTATGGCTGAGTAATATTCCATTGCATATATGTACCACATCTTCTTTATCCATTCATCTGTTGATGGGCATTTAGGTTGCTTCCATGACCTGGCTATTGTAAATAGTGCTGCAATGAACATTGGGGTGCATATGTCTTTTTGAATTATGGTTTTCTCTGGGTATATGCCCAGAAGTAGAATTGCTGGGTCATATGGTAGTACTATTTTTGGTTTTTTAAGGAACCTCCATACTGTTCTCCACAGTGACTGTATCAATTTACATTCCCACCAACAGTGCAAGAGGATTCCCTTTTCTCCACACCCTCTCAAGCATTTGTTTTTTGTAGATTTTCTGATGATGACCATTCTGACTGGTGTGAGGTGATATCTCATTGTAGTTTTGATTTGCATTTCTCTAATAATTAGTGATGTTGAGCAGCTTTTCATGTGCTTCTTGGCCATCTGTATGTCTTCTTTGGAGAAATTGGACCTGTTATTTCTGACGGCCCCACCTTGATCCAGTCTTCATACTTATTTGGGCTGCAGAAAAATAACAGCAACAACAACACATATTATCAAGGTCAGAACTTAGGGAGGCTTTCTAGAAGTGCCAATATTTTATTTCAAGTTCTACCAAAGGCTGATTCTTTGTAAAAAATGGTTGGTGAAGACATAGGGCCTATTCTTTTTGATGAGTACCATTTTTCACTTGCATTTATTTCAGGCAGTTCATGACTCAAAAGGGCAGAAGTAATTGGAAAGGAATCATGTAAAAATGTGATGAGCAGTTTGCTGGAGACAAAAGTCTTTGTGGTGAATGAGGGAAAAGATATGTTATGTCAGACATTAAACTTTAGAACTTCTGCATCTGTGGAAGATCACAGAACCCCACCTTTGAGTATGTAAGAGTGTGGAAAAACTATAAAGGGTGTGTCATTATTATACCAGTCCCTCAGCTGAGGAAATTACCTGATCCTTTAGATATTTTCAAATATCCAACCTTTATATCTTTTCTGCTTTTTGATTGCTTGCCTAAATCGTTGGCTTGAATATTATCAGTGTCATGACAGCCTTAAATTGTGGTCAAAAGGTACCAACTTCCAGTTCTAGGATAAATAAGTACTAGGGCTGTAAGCCACAACGTGATAAATATAATTAACACTGCTCTATGTTATACACAGAGTACTACTATGTATATACATGTTATACATGAGAGTAGTTAAGAGAGTAACTCTCTGTTACTCTCTGTTATACATGAGAGTAGTTAAGAGAGTAAATCCTAAGTGTTTTCATCAAAAGAAAACAATTTTTTCCCTTTATTTTGTATCTGTATGAGATGGTGGGTGTTCCCTGAACTTGTGGTAATAATTTCATGATGAATGTAAGTCAAATCATTATGCTGAACACCTTAAACTTATATAGTGCTGTATATAATTTATAGCTCGATATATCAGGAAGGAAAAAATGACTTCTCTCGTTCATATGACATAGTTTAATGGTTTAGATTTGATTTCTTTTAAAAATAAAAATATATTTTTTTAATAAAGTACCTTCTCCTTCCCTCTCTCCCCGCCCCTTGCCCCCACCCCCCAATTTTTTTTTAAACCATGTAAATTAAAGACCTTTGGTGGCTTTCTAACCTGTCAGCTTGACTAGGCTGAATTGCATTTTCCACAATTTGCTTTCCTTCATGCTGCATTGAGGACAGCCCCAGCAGAGATTCCTGTGTGAGGCATGGAGGGCAGAAGAAAGCCCTGGCTTTTTTCAGCTCATACACAGTGTTGCTGATCTGCACATCCATGGTGGGGGCAGCACAGGGTCTGTAACTGCTCCCCCATCCTCCAACCCTCCAACAGCTCTTCAGACTTTTGGGCTAGGTATACAAACACATATAGATGTGTGTGTCTAAATGAGTGACAAAAGGCTCCGAGCTCTGTAGGACACCTTGGCACAAAGGTCAGCGGTAAAGGGTTTCAGTCTGTCTAGCTCGTGCTTGTGGATTCCAGCTTGTTCTTGCTTTTCCCCATCTTACATCCATCTTCCATTCCGACAGCCAAGTTAAACATTCGTGACCAATCCATATGTGCATGTGTATATAATTACGTATATGGAGAATATATGCACATAATTATATATATATGGAGAATATACATACATGATATTATATATGAAGAATATTCATATATAACTTTATTATGTTTTTTCTTTCTTTTTTTTTTCTAGTTGTCTGCTTCTGTGATTGAGCCCTGACCAATTCCTTGACACCCATCCTAGACTTTCCTCCAGAGATACCCACTGTTGCTAAGGCTGTGCCATGACCTAGATTTTTTCTGTGCATGTACCTAGACATCACGGATCACACCCAACATGTGTCTCACTGTGCCATGTGCTTCCACGTGATTTAGAAAAAAGAATGGAGGCTCAGACTGCTTATGCCATCTCTCTTGAAGTGTCATTTTATTGATATCAAGCTAGACTTCTATTTCTCAGATTTCTTTGCTGACCTGACAGTGATCATTCCCCTTTTTGTTAGCAATTAGTCTAATTAAGGTTTTCTGTTAATAACTTAAAGTTTCCCCTCTCTTGCTTGAGTAAGGCAGTTACTTTTGCAACCACTGAATAACATAGGTCATGTAGACTCAGAGTAAGGATTAAAAAACGTATCCATCTACCTGTTATTCCCTCTTTTCTTAGTGATTTATAGGACTTTTTTAGGTCAAGGGTGAACATTCGTAATTTTAGACCAGGAAAAAACATCATTCATATATTTCTCACTCTGATTTACATTGTTTCCAGTTCTGTCAGCCTCAGTGGAGGTCCAAGGTTTGGGTGCAAAATCAAATCAAATGATTGAAAATCTAAATTATGTAAGGCATAGTAATAGCTATTGTGAGAAAATGTAAGAAATTATAAGAAGTAACCTCTGTTTTCTAGCTTGTAATCTGGTTAGGAAGATAGGCACAAACATGTAAAAACCTAATTTATAACAAAAGACTTAAATTAAAGCTCAAAAAATTGATGGTATGTCACAGACTACTGTATAATGAATCACATGAAAGCAGAAGCTTTGGAGAAGTTGTTTTCACTTGGAGTTGGGATGGGGCCTGGAGACAGAGGGTGAGAATTAGCTGAGAAGCGTCTTCCAAACTCTTCATCTGCCTGTCGTCTTCCCCAGCCTGAGAAACTCTGCTTGAAAGAAGAGCACATCACGTCTTTTTCTTTTTCCTTTTCTTAGCAAAGTCAAATTACTCCTTTTGAATCAAGACTGCAAGACTCATTACTGCTTTGCATCTCTCCACAGCCTCCCCCTGCACCCTGGGTCTTTTCCCAACTGTCCAAACCGCAAAGAGTACGTTTCAAAATCACTTTTACTTACATTCAGCAACAGAACACCAAGTTACTTTCTTCTAATGTATTTTTTTCTTTGTGATTATTTTTAAACTTACTATTCACACTTAAAATAGGTATATGCCCCCAAGTTTTTTTTCAGTACGCGGGCCTCTCACTGTTGCGGCCTCTCCCGTTGTGGAGCACAGGCTCCGGACGCGTAGGCTCAGCGGCCATGGCTCATGGGCCCAGCCGCTCCGCGGCACGTGGGATCTTCCCGGACCGGGGCACGAACCCGTGTCCCCTGCATCAGCAGGCGGACTCTCAACCACTGCGCCACCAGGGAAGCCCTGTGCCCCCAATTTTGATTTAATTTTTTCTGAAGTATGGCCGCGACATTAATCACAAATTCCTGGGTGACGTTTATGTGCAGGCAGGATTGAGAGTCACTGTGCTAAGCATGCTTTGAGAAAAGCTGGCCTGACTAGAATTGGTAGTTTATGTGCCTCTTACCCTATTCCCCCAGTTAGATGGCGAGCTTGTCAAGAGAGGGATCGGAGCCTTGCTCATCATTGTGATTAATGCATGCACTTTGGGAAAGGGAGCTGCTTGATTAACCCAGGTCTACAATTTATTACCTGTGATTCCAAAATGTCAAAGCTCTGCAAATGGAAAAATGTTTCTTCACTCGTTTGGGAACAAAATCTGACCTCAACTAAGGTTGTCTATTTATAGTCTCTTTATGGATGTTTATTTGTTTCACTGAAGAATGTTAATGTGTTTGATTATGGGGTGCTTCCCTAGACTCACCTGAGGGCATTGCATATTTGAATACACTGTTACACACGCAGACACGCACGCACACACACACACACACACACACACAGGGTATCCAAAAACAGTTGTGAATTGTGAAACACATCTGACCCCAGGGCTTCAGGGAAGATATTGTAGAGCAGTATTTATCGATGTTCCACTTGAGGATTTAAGAAAGCTGAGGTCTGGGGGGCTACGGTAGAATTTAGAATTTAGGCCAGTGGTTCTCAAAACTGATAGAATCACCTGTGGAGCTTTTAAGACCTAGCAGTACTCTGGTGCTACATCCAGAGTTTCCGATTCAATTGATCTGGGTTTGGGCCTGAGCATCAGATTTTTTCTAACTTTCTAGGTTTTACTGCTGGGCAGCCAAAGCTGAGAACCAATGACATAGACTAATGATTCTCAGCTGCGAGCTTGCATGTCCCTTCCTTTCATCTGAGGAATGTTTTCAAATGGCAAACGATGCTTTGGAGACATGCCTCCATTGCTTCACACAGTTACTGGGGGCCATCGTCATCCACGAGTAGGGGGTTGTGTCTGTATAGAAAAAACTGAGAACCAGTGATTGAGAGGTTAGATAGGGCAAGGGAGTTCTAGGTGCTGAGATGAGCTTGGAGAAAGAAACAAAGGCTGGGGTTGCAAGGGGCCTAAGGAGAATAGAAAATAGTTTGGATTGACTGAAGGATAAGGCTGGAGAGGCAGTTTTAGGACCTTGTATGCTTACCTTATTATCACTCGAATACTTTTGTTTGTTTCTTTAGATACTTTAAACTGTCCTTTTCTGCATTCATTGTTTAAAGTTAACTTTTTCTGTTCTGCTATCTGGCAGTAAACAGACTCCAATTTTCAAAGTTTGTTTAGCAGTGCTTTCCTTTTCCATGGTGGTCTCACTGTTAGCCTCTCTGGTACCAGGTGTGGGTTCTTGATGCAATGCTGTGCAAATTCACAGCAGAAGAGAGTGAGTTACCCACTGGAGAAGGGCCGGGGGAGGTGTCTGTGTCGAGAACTAAGTGTGTGGCCTGCCAAGGAACACACGGAGTTATCATACACAAGGTTGTAACATGTAACGCTGGCTGCTTTCCACCTTGGAGAATTTGTGCTTCATGGGTGGAATGTCATTCCTGTGAGCTATATTGGACACCCACCCTGTTTTAATTTATAGTGACATGGAAGAGCCATAAATTATGAGCTTTAAAAACCAGCCTCAATAATGACAGACGAATTGGGTCGTGTAATGTGCATTATTACCATGTTCAGACTGTGTCTGTCTCCTGATAAAATCACCTCCAAAGGTGATTTTATCTCCCTCTTTGGAATCTTAAAACAGTGAAGGAATGCTTCTAAAATGTAACAAAAGTACTTGGTTTAGAGTAAATATTCAACAACGTTAATAATTGTCATCGTTCATGGTTTCTGTTGTTGCCATTTATGGAGGTGTTGGGAGGTTGGTGGCCTGGGCTGTAGCACCTGATCCCTCGGGGACTTGATCAAGTGCCCTTCCCAAATGGAAAACCCTCTCCCCATAGCTGTCATGCTCCTTTGCTCAAGTTGGCCATGTCATTCCCATCAATCTTCAAATTGGGACCAAATATGTGATTAGGCCTAGCTTAGGAAGAGATGCTTTAGTATTTAAACTTGAGTCCTTTGTTGTTGGCTATTTGAGAAAAATGAATCTGTAAGAGGCACCTTGGTTTAGAGGAAAAGGTCCCAGATTAGGAGGTTAAAGAGCTGGGTTCTCATTCGGGTTCTACTATAGACTAGAGTTGAAGGCATGAGCAGATTGCTTCGTAGTTCTGGGCATTCCCTTATGGGTACATGGAAAAATCAAACTAGCTGACTGCTATCATCCTAACCCCCTCTATGGTTATTTGATTATGAGTTTAAAGAAAACCAATATTAAACTGAAATGATAGACGCTGAAGGTTTTCTGCCTGAAAGCCTGCACAAGGGATTAGCAAGCTGCAGGCTGAAGAACAAATTCGGATTGCCACCTGTTTTTGTATGATATGTGAGCAGAGAAAGTTTTTTTTATGATCTCCAACAATTATATTTTAAAGGATTATATAAGTATCCACATAATCTACTCAATTTTGCCTCTTGGTTGAAAGCCTAAAATATCTGCTATCTGGCCCGTTACAGTAAAACTTTGCCAACTCCTGTATTATTCACAGAAAGTTAAAATAGGGACCCTTGTGATGATCTTTAGTTACCAAAGAAAGGTTTACTCCACCCTTCTCGTCAAGGTGGATGACGCTCTTATATTTTCCCATGAGTGAAATTAATCGTTCCTTTTGCTTTTAATTAGTGCTTTAAAAAGCATTCGATTTTATCAGAAGAATGGCAGTCATTTTTACAATTAGATTTAGATTGGCGATGGCCTCAGCCTTTTATATTCCTTTTTGGCAATCTGAGGAGAACATATTTTTTCTTTTTTTCATGATCCATACAGCACAGAACTCTGTTTCTGGGAAAAACCAACATAACTGGTTGTGCCCTGGGATTTTCAGTTCTGGAGCTGGGCAACACGCCTCTTTCTTTTCTGACCATGAAGATATAAGGTTATGAGGGCTGATGCTATCAGCGGTCCATAGGTCTCTAGCCTTGCAAAGAGGTGTAAAGAATGAAGCTGGCATAGGGGTACCAGAAAAAATCTGTAACAAAGAGGGAGAAACAAGCTTGCAGTTTGGGACCCCTGCTTCATACTCCTGCCCTTTCTGCTTGTGTGAGCCCCGATTTTCCCCTTTTGCCCAGGTTAGCTCAAATGGGGTTGTAGCTAGAGTATTTTTGGCTGGAAAGACTATTCATTTTTCTCTGAATGTGAACCTTGGAACTTCGGGATGTGACCTTTTTTAAAATTTTATTTATTTTTTTATACAGCAGGTTCTTACTAGTTATCCATTTTATACACATCACTGTATACATGTCAATCCCAATCTCCCAATTCATCACACACACACCCCTACCACTTTCCTCACTTGGTGTCCATACATTTGTTCTCTACACCTGTATCTCTATCTCTGCCCTGCAAACTGGTTCATCTGTACCATTTTTCTAGGTTCCACATATATGCGTTAATATATGATATTTGTTTTTCTCTTTCTAACTTACTTCACTCTGTATGACAGTGTCTAGATCCATTCACGACTCACCAAATGACCCAATTTCGTTCCTTTTTATGGCTGAGTAATATCCATTTTATATATGTACCACATCTTCTTTATCCATTTGTCTGTTGATGGGCATATAGGCTGCTTTCATCACCTGGCTATTGTAAATAGTGCTGCAATGAACATTGGGGTGCATGTGTCTTTTTGAATTATGGTTTTCTCTGGGAATATGCCCAGTAGTGGGATTGCTGGGTCATATGGTAATTCTATTTTTAGTTTTTTAAGGAACCTCCGTACTGTTCTCCATAGTGACTGTATCAATTTACATTCCCACTGACAGTGCAAGAGGGTTCCCTTTTCTCCACACCCTCTCCAGGATTTGTTGTTTGTAGATTTTCTGATGATGGCCATTCTAACTGGTGTGAAGTGATAGCTCATGGTAGTTTTGATTTGCATTTCTCTAATAATTAGTGATGTTGAGCAGCTTTTCACGTGCTTCTTGGCCATCTGTATGTCTTCTTTGGAGAAATGTCTATTTAGGTCTTCTGCCCATTTGTGGATAGGGTTTTTTGTTTTTTTAATATTGAGCTGCATGAGCTGTTAATATATTTTGGAGATTAATCCTTTGTCCGTTGATTCGTTTGCAAATATTTTCTCCCATTCTGAGGGCTGTCTTTTCGTCTTGTTTGTAGTTTCCTTTGCTTTGCAAAAGGTTTTAAGTTTCGTTAGGTCCCATTTGTTTATTTTTGTTTTTATTTCCATTACTCTAAGAGGTGGATCAAAAAATATCTTGCTGTGATTTATGTCAAAGAGTGTTCTCCCTATGTTTTCCTCTAAGAGTTTTATAGTGTCTGGCCTTACATTTAGGTCTCTAACTCATTTTGAGTTTATTTTTGTGTATGCTGTTAGGCAGTGTTCTAATTTCATTCTTTAACAGGTAGCTGTCCAGTTTTCCCAGCACCACTTATCGAAGAGACTGTCTTTTCTGGGATGTGAACTTGTTTGGAAATAGGGTCTTTACAAATGCAATTAGTTAAGAACCTGGAGAAGAAACCATCCAGGATTTTGCGTGGACCCTAAATCCAGTGACTGATGTCCTTATAAAACGTCCTCTCCTTGGAGGACACACAGAGAAGGCCATGTGAAGATGGAGGCAGAGATTGGAGTGATGCTACCACAAGCCAAGGGAATTCAGAAGCTACCAGAAGCTGGAAGAAGCAAGGAAGGGTCTGCTTAGAGCCTTTGGAGGCCCTGCTGTCACCTTGATTTCAGACTTCTGGCCTCCTGAATGTGAGAGAATGAATCCGTGTGGCTTTAAGCCACCCATCTGTGGTAATTCATGATGACAGTCCTCAGAAATTAATGACTCTTCTAGTATCTGGTCAAAGAGAACAAAAGCATCTCTTGCTTTTCTCAGTAGCGAATGGAGGCCACAGCACTTCACCTGGGCTACAGTTGTCATCGTGCTCCACTATAACGACAAGCTCACATCTCTCTCCTTTCTACTAGGGGGTGTCTCTTCAAGGGCAAAGATCCTGGTCGTCCGTTGGATCTGCCCCCTCTCCTAGCACAGTGCCTGGTCCGTCACTGATGCCCAATGAAAATTTGTTGCATGAATGAAAGAATGAAGATATCCAACACTGCACTGATCAGTGAAGGGGAGGAACAAAACCATGGGGTTTCTCCAGGAGTTTAAAAGCCTGGATGGGGAGGAAAGACGAACCTGAAGCAGATATCCTGCAGCAGTGCTAATGAAAACCAGTCTGAGTGTGACTCAGGGAGGTGCCGAGGATATATTCAACTCATAAAGCTCTCTACACCTGTCCCCTCCCTCTGGCCTCCACAGCACAGCATCTGCTCTGGAACCAGATTGGCTGGCTTCACAGCCTGGTTCTGCTACCTGGGAAGCTGAGTGACTCTCCCAGCCAGTTTCCTCACTGGAATCTGGCTTTTAAGGGTTTTATGTGGGTCAAATAAGATAATACATGTAAAGTGCTTAGACAGTGCCAAGCAACAAGTAAGTGCTCAGAAAGTGTTAGCGGGTGATTACTATTATTATTCCAGTCTTTTCTCTCAGGCACTGCTTCTCATTTCCACAGAACACTCTGCTGTTACCTTGGACATGACACTTCTAAAACCCAACTTTACCTCCCTCCACCAACTGGCTTCTCTCTCTCTCTTTTCTTTAGAGTGCATCTTTTCCCCGGCAGCCTTACTTAAAACCTTAAAGCCATGCTTAACTTCCTGCTTGTCTGAATACATCAGCAAATTCCCTGTAAACTCTTTTCCACTTGTCCTTTCCTGTTAGCTCCTGCTGCTACACGTCCTAATTCAAATTAGAATGTCACTGGCAATTCATACAGGACTCAGAGTGTCTGTACTCCTTCAGCTAATTATAAATCATGGTTAAAGTCCTGTGTGTGTGTAGAGCACGAACACAGGCGTACAATCCGTGTATATACTGTATATATAAGCAGTGCTATTTCTTATGCAACATGTTCCTTGAAATCTTCAATATTTGTTATGATTTGAACTTTCTTTTGTTCTCAAGCAAAGACTATTTTAATTCAAAATTTATGTGTTGTTTTGTAAGGTTTCAGTAGATGGAAATTATGTCTTATGCTTCTTGTCTCCCATAGAGCACATGGCAGGTGCTGGGTATATTCTAGGGAATTACTCAGGCCCAAACTCTAGGGAATCCCCCTCCATGTCTCTGGACAGGCGACTCCACCTCCAAAACACGGCAAGTCCGGCCAGCTCACCCTTCAAAGACATGGCAAATAGAATCCCATCTCCCCTCTGCACTGCTGCACTCAGGGTCTAATCACCACTGACTCTTGCCTAGACGACTCGAAACGTCTCTTCCTGGTAACCCTCTCCACCCTTGTCACCTTTAATTCTATTCTTCACACAGCTTCCAGAAGGATGTTTTAAAAACATAAACCTTAAAATCCTGTCTATCACACTTAGAAGACATTTCAAACTTGAACCCCTTTGAGTGGCCTCTTCTCAAAGATAAAAACATTTTTGTTTTGAAAACAGGGAATGTTAGTATCAACAAGAGGTCCTGGGAGGGACAGGGAGGGCCCCAGGGGGCTTCTATAATTTAACATTTTTCTCACCTTGTGTCTAGGTATTCTCCCTGCCACCTATTCTGCTCTAGCCATTCTTGCTTTTACTTATTCCACCAACATTCAAGTTCCTATCTGTTGCATGGCATCAGTCACATTTCTGCTGCAATTATGCTGTATAATCCCCCATCTCCCCAGATCTTAGTGGCTTAAAATGAAAACTTTTCTCTTGCTCATGGCTGTGTGCACTGTTGGGACAGCTCTGCTTCAGGCTGGGATCAGGGTCAGGTGTGCCCCATTGGTCTTTCATCCTGGAAGCGGTGGCTACCACAACATGTGCTTCAGATGACAGATGGCAGGGACAGTGGGGACCAAGCAAAACCATACAAGGACACTCAAAACTTTTGGACAGATGTGATTTTATGACATCCACTCCCATACCGTTGGGCCCAAAGCCCTACACACACCAGAGCCTGAGGTTGGTGAGGGGAGAAACTGCGTAAGGCCATGGCATGGCTGGGCAGGGAAGGAGATGTGTAACACCATAAAAGTCTCTACCTGTTGGCCTCAGGGACTTTGCTGCTGCTGCAACTTCGCCTGGACCACTTTTCCACCAGATTTCATTTCTTCACTTTATCCAGGTCTTTGTCCCTCATCAGAGGGACCTTCCTTGATCTCCCCTGAGATAGAAACCCAGAAACCCAGTCATTCTATAATACTTATCCTGCTCTATTTTCATTCTCAGCGCTCACCTCCCCATGAACCGATCTACCGTATTATCTACCGATCTACCTGTGCACCTGCCCTTTTCCGTGGTGTCAGGAGCCTCGCTGAGCTCCATCTCTGTATCACCAGTAGGTGAACCAGTGCAGTGCATCTCTGTATCACCAGTAGGTGAACCAGTACTGACCTGTCTGTACTTGATAAGTAGTGGTTAGATTAAGCAAATTACATAATACTAATGACTGCTTTCCTTTCTTAGAAGAAAGAGTAATTAAATGGGTAAAATTACAATCAGAACTGGTCATGCCAGGAAGACTATATAAATTTTTTGTTATGTTTGAGGCTGTGTGTGTGTGTGTGTGTGTGTGTGTGTGTGTGTGTGCGGGCGAGCATGTGCTTGTTTTCTGATTTTATTGGAAGGTTACTTTAGTGCATTCTATATTCCCATATAGACTTAGATGCCTTAGCTCTAGACATGCCTTAGCTCTAATGTTCTAATTAATAGAACATTTACAATTCTACAAGTCCTAAAGATATTTTACAATCTTTGTCCTCAAAATCAGCCTTTTCTCTTGATTTCCCTATTTTCCTTGAGTGAGACCTATTCTTCTATACTTAGAACTCTAGAATTATGTTTGGCATTTAATTTTCTCTTTTCCTCCTCATTTAATTAATACCTCGCTGTGTAGACGCGTCACCCCAGTGTCTCCCACGCAGTTTCCTCCTCTTCTATTTGTATTTCCATCTCTGAGTTTCAGTCCTCTCTCCTTCCCTGAACGATGAGATCTTGACTAGTTTTGCTGATCCACGTCTGTTGTACATACTACGTGCTAGAACTCTTGTCCTAAAGTGAAGTTCTGATTATCTGACTCCTAGGTTTAAAAACATTCAGTTTCTCCTAATTGCAGGTTATATTAAGAAAAAAATACCTAAGTAGAAAATGCAGTTTTCTTGCTGCTTTAAAATATGTCATTCTTCTTTCACCAAAACGACTTTAGAGAATTATTTGCTTTGGATTAAAACCGAAATCAGTGATCAACACTTCAGAAAAGCTTAAAAATTATTTATTATTTATCCGAAGTTCAAATTTGACCATGTGTGTCCTGTATTTTTTGTTTGTCAAATCTGGCAACTCTACCTTGAAGGCAAGAGCAGGAAGGAAACCCTTGAAGAATTCGTAAAAAACAAAAAGCAAACACACTAACAAAAAACCCCATACGAATCTATCACAAAAATTCCAGCCTCAGAGAGCCCAAGATTATTTGATTATACATCAAAGACTTCATATTCATCCTATTGAATTACATACATAGCAAATTTTGTTACTATACATCTGAGTAACATACTGTGGAAATATTGGTGGTTACATTGTCAGTGTGGTTGCCTTGTACAATCAAATTAGATTTAGTAATGCCTCCCAGGAATTCCAAGAATAAGTAGAATAAGTAAAATGTCCTAATGCCACCACACAGCGTCTTTCATATGAAATCTTTCCAGTGTCTTATGAATGGAACATTCACATAAATCATTTCCATTTTGCACATGGCAGAGGGTTCAAGGAGTCAGAAGGGGAGCATAGATGTCTGGCTTAAGCTATCCCCTTACAGGCTTCCAAGCACATTTTTCACGGACTGTGGAAAGCGTATCTTTTCAAAGCACAAAGTGAGTGTGTGCTCAGAAGGGAATGGGTGACAATGACAATAATGACAAAGCCTTACAGTTATATGTTGCTGACGAACATAATCTCATTTGATCCTCATAAAACGCTTGTGAGGTAGGCATCACTTCCTTTCTACAGGGGAGGGAATTGAAATCAAAATGGGAGAAATGTAGTTAAAAAGTCACTGGAATAAAAGCCTATATTATTTTGCAAGGCAAAGCTATTAAGTGACGAGTATTAATTTCCTTGAAGCTGATGTAACCTTTCCCCTATCTAATGCTAGTGACATAGCTTCGGCGCCTAGATGGAAGATGTCCAACTTTTAAATTTGCCACTGAGGAGTAACTGAGAAAATTGTACTGACCTAATTTTTAGCGGTATGGACTTTCAAATATAACCAATTTTTTGGGTGCCTTACTACTTGTCCAGTAATGGCACTAGTACCCATGTTTTGAGCACTTAAGTGTGCTGGATGCCGCCAGGTGTTTGATAATGAAAAATCAAAGTGTAAAGGACAGGTAATATTCACCATTATTCCATTAAATCCTCAGTACTTTAGCCAGTATGGTCTGTTCCACCAGCTTCGTAGAAATAATGAGTCAAATCTCTTTTTTGTTTTCCAAATTAATCACCGGAGCACCCAGGCATCAGGAAGCTCACTTCTGATCCTTTGACTCTCCATCCCCATGGCCTACCACCCCTTAAAATTGTTCCAGAATCCTGAGGGCTTACTGAGTTTAAAAAAGGCCAGTGCTATTCTCATAGACCAAGCAGAAAGGGAAAATTGCCAAGCCTTGTTTTTGTTCCAACCCCTATGGTGCCTATTTTGTTGAATTCAGGTCCTGAATATTCGGTCCCTTGTGCAGGCATCCATCCTGTGGCCGAGCTCTTGTTGACCCAGGGCATGTTCAGCCTGTGGTCTTGCCCATACTTGTTCTATAGGGCTCTGTCCACACTCACGTAGTTGGCCAGGGTTCCTTATATTACAGTAGCTTGACAGGAAAGCTAGAGAGCCTGATTTGGAGAGGTATCTAGGTCCAGCCACACACTGTGCTGGAATCAGCTTCTCCCACAAAGCCTTAGGGTCTTATGTTGATGCTGGATCACCAGGCCAGACTCACCCCTCCCTCCTGGCAAGTTCCGCATACATCTCAATGGGGTCTCCATCTGTAGACAGGTCTTGGTCAGGGCCACCCTGTTCTATGTGACAGATTTTTCTAACTTGAATTCTTGGGGAGTGGGGTTGTTCATTCCCTCATGTATTCATTTATCCAGGCAACATTTATTGTACCCCTACTTTGTGCTAAGCACTGTTCTTATCAGTGAACAAAATTAAGTGTCTCCATTGACTTATATTTTGAGCAAAGGTGGAAAATAAATGGAATAAAAGATTGAATGCATAGAATAAAAAAGCAGGTGATGGAGGAAGACATGAGGGTGCTGTGGACAGTTGCTGTTTTAAGCAGAGAGGTCAATGCAGGACTCACTGAGGAGGAGATAGTTTATGAAAAACTTGAAGGGGTAGAGGGAGTTAGTACTGCAGCTCTCTGGGGAAAGGGCATTCCAGGCAGAGGGAACAGAGAGAACAGAAGCCCTGTGGTGTGAATGTGCTTTGTGTGTTCTGGGAAGAGCAGGAAGGCTTGCATGGATTTGATGGCCAGGTAACAGAAAGCCCTATAGGCCATCTGAAGAATTTATACTTGATGTAATTTAGAGTTCAGCAGATATATCTGGAGCAGGCAGTGTATAGATGTTGGGGAGAAAAAAAATGTGTCAGGAATGTCCCCTGCTATAAGGAGCTCAAAATCTTGGGGTGGGGACAGGCTCATAAATGGCGGAGGAAGGTTCCATACAGTATAAGTGTGGTGAGAGTACAAGGTGCCACGGGCACTCAGACGGGGGCTTGCCGAGTCTGGGAAGTCGGAGAAGGGTCCTGGGGTGGGAGGTGGACTTTTTGCTAAGGTCTGAAGGACATTGTCATGGGAGGTGGGGGATGGGATATTCCCGGCAGCTGGAAAAATGTGAACAAAGGCCAGGAAACATGAGAGTTTGAAGAACTTTTACATGTTCGGTATTAGCGTTTCCCTTCTGTTGTGGAGAGGGGTAATGAGATTCCCAAGGCTGTAGGGGTCAAATCAAGGAGAGCCAGGCGTGCCATTTCAGGAGTGAAAGGAAAGTCCTGGAAGTGTTTTGGAGGAAGAATGACATGGTCAGATTTTAGGAAGATGGCTTTAATCTAGGAGAATCCTGTGGAATGAATTCCAATAGAGTAAGATGAGCAGAGATGGGTTGGGAGAAATTGCCATCATCTGGATGAGAGTCTGAGCGAGAGCAGAGATCACACCATCAGGAGACCTTGCCAGCTGCCCGCATGTGAAGAGCAGTATCGAGGCGGTGTGTCATGAAGCTGGGTTCAAATCCTGACTCTGCCACTTACTACCCGTGTCTATGACATCTTAGGCAAGTAACTTACCTTTATACCCCTCAGTGGATCATCCTTCCCTTGTTCCCTCTCCTAATCTTTACCAGCCTCAACCTGCATTCCTGACTCTGTTAGTACAAGCCCTTGCTCATGTTTCATATTCTCGCCCATCCTGAGCACCTATCACATTTCTTCTCTCTTTAAATCCAGGCTCACTGACGTGCTGTCAGAGTCACATGGCTTTCTTACCAAGCCTTCCCATTCTTTCTTCATAAGGATACTTTGTAATTAAATGCTTAGAACAGCGTTTTTTAGAATTTCCTTTTTGATGCTACACTCTAGAATACCTGGTCTCTGTTCATTTCTTTAAGTTTTTGGACCTTGTTGATATGTGCCCTCTAGAACCTCAGCATCCTGCCGTCCTGGCTTCATGCATACTTTCCCACTCTCTGGATGGCTCATGTGTCTTAGACACTGGTAGACACCAGCAATTTGCATGCTTCCTCTTCCTCACAGGTCAGGTTGGGATGGTGTTGGGTAGGAAATGAGGGGTCTGAGTGTAGTGGGCAAGAGGGGCAAGAGAGGTGACTTCAGGGAATACCCAACGTGAACTCATGATAGGTCACAGCTGGGCACGTATATGTGTGCTGATGAATGTGTACATGCAAGTGTAATAGGAAAGAACAAATCTGACTCCATATTGGATCTGCTTCTTTTACTTTAACCTTTGTATTCTACTGCTTTTGTTACAAGTTAATACTAAAGGGATATTGCCTGTAGCTTAAAGTATACATAATGGCCCATTTCTGGGAAACCTGTCTCCCATGGCTGAGTGTTAAACTAAAATACCTTTGTTTAGCTCACAGGAAACATCCTGACCAGGCCCACATGTGAACTGCCACAGGAAAGAAGAAATTAACATATCCCCTCTGGAGTCTGGCTAGAACCCAGAAACATTTGCAACAATTTATATCCCTTTTTACTTTACGTCCCCACCTCCCCTTCTTTGTTCTATAAAAGAAACCAGCATACAAACCTGGGCAAGATTGTTCTTTGGGACACTATTCCACCATCTTCTCGGTCTGCTGGCTTTCTGAATAAGGTTGATATTTCTTGCCCCAACAACTTGTCTCTCAATTTATTGGCCTGTTGTGCAGTGAGTAGTACGAGCTTGGACACGGTAACACAAGCTCTCCCAAGTGTGTGCATGACTATGGTTTCTGGTGTGGGTTTATGTAGAGAGGTCTTGACTGGCTGGGTCTCTACATTGGCCTACATGCTCTCAAATGTTAATATGTGTACATAATGTGAACAGAGGCCCCTTAGATGTGGCATAATTGTGCAGTACACACTAAACATAGTACTGGAAGCGGTGGCTGGTTTTTCAACCCGTTCAACACATTCAACAATCCCAGAGGCATTTACCCCAGCACCTGTGGAAGAGTCTGCATTTCTTAATGGAAGTCATAGCAATCAGAAAAGGCTTATCACCCCTAGCAAAAACTGTGGTTAGGGACCTGGCACCATGGTCTTTGCCCAGCCTCCTTGGCTGAGATAACTTAGTCTGGGACATCATTGCTGAGTGCATTTTTCTCTGAACCACTCAGAGGGGCCCCACCTCTCAGGTGCAGTCAGCTGTCTTCTGAAATGACTGTCATCCTAGAACCATAAAAGAGCTAATGGCATACTGCTAACCCATATGGTACTCAAGTCAGTGTGGCTTTAATTATTTCTCTTGGGATGAGCTCAAGGTCTCAGAGAATCTCAGAAATCTTGGAATAAGACTGTGACTTAATATGCAGCCAGACAGGGTGTGATGGATCCCCAGTAGGGCTTAGCAGCTGTGGCCCATCCACACTGAAGAAGTGGTGTACACAGATGTTGCTATGGTGACCTCCATAACTCAGAGGGTGTGGGAATTTAGGGGTTCCCCGGGGAACTCTGCAGTTCCTCTCACCAGGCCCTTGTAATCTGGCATTCCCAGGCTTTTGAATACAAGTTGTACCAGTTAAGATCTCTAAAAATCTTGTCCCCTGGTATGCACACGCAACAACCATGTGAACTTTAATGGGAGAGCTTTTGTAGGTGTGTGCATGTATGTGTATGTGTGTATGTTATGAAAATGTGATGAAAATTTTATATTTGTATTAATGTCTCACAAGGCAGAACACAACCCATGCATCCTATCTCATCTACATTTCCTAAAATCATAACGGTTTACTCGGTATACAGTTAGTTACCAGAAGTCCAAAGTGCTTTCTCTTTATGCTCTGCTGTTACTCCCTTGCAACAGTTTTGACTTTGTGTCTAAACTTTAATAATAATTTAATTAACTTGTTTAACAAGAATTACTGAATACCCATTCTGTGTATAAAGTTTTACTTTCTGGTTAGATCTTGTTTATGAAAAAATGGCATGAGAGGAGAATTAATTTTGACCGAAGCTGTGGTATCTAGTTAGTTTCCTGGTACAGTTTCATCATTAAAAATCTCTACCTTAAAAAAACAAAGGGTCTGATTTAGTAATGTGGATATGCAGAAACAATGTAAGTCAATTTATAAGGTCTGCAAATGAAGAAAATTCTTTCTCTGGTCGACAATAAATTGGTTCTTAGACATAGATAATCAATCAAAAAACGCATTCATTCATTCAACCCACATTTATTGAATATATGCTCTGGGCAGGGGGCAGGTCTTGGGTATAGTATGATGAATGAAACAACTAGAGTCCCCTTTTTCATGAGCTAATAAGCTAGTGGAGAGGGAGACACAAATGCATAAACTGACATGAATACATAATTGTGACTTGAAAAATACATGTAAGAATTAAACAGAACAAAGTGATAAAGGATACCTGAAATGTACATGACACATGGAATATGATTACATGTATGATTAATAGTATGGCATACTCAGAGACTTCTCTCTGTGGTGGAGAAGAAAGGGACTTTTGTATTTGTATATTACACATGTCTGGTTCAAATCATGGTCATTTGTGTTCATGGCCAGACAAGGAAGGAGAGACATCAGTCTTTGGTTTCTTTTAAGACCAAAATAAATTTTATTTCCTCACTCTGGGGGTGAGAGAAGACTATATTTCACCACCCCTATGCTCTCTAAGCCACAGACAGGCACAATTCTCCCTTACAATTTACACAGACCAATTTTTGTTTGTATCTTTCCCACAAAGCATTTCATTTACACTAGTGTATTTCTCTTTAATATAACAGTAGGTACTATAACAGTTTAACATAGCTATTTTAAAACATCCCTAGAAAATCCTTAGGAAATAAAATGTGGAGAAAAGCGATGTTCACGGATTAGACACTCTATATTGTGAATATAACCATTTTCCCGAAGTTAATCTATAAGTGGGATTTCCGTGCACCTTATTTCATATAATATTTAGATGTCTGCCTACTGGTTTTACCAATATGTCAAAATTACCTGATTTTTATTTGAGGTTGGGAGTGAGTTAGGAGGGAGTGAGAGTAGAAATACCATCTCATTAAAAACATTTTATTGGAGTATAGTTGTGTATGGGTAACCACCCGTCACTAGAGGTTACCCTCATGATCTATTTCATCTAACCTTAATTACCCCCAAAGGTTCCATCTCCAAATACTATCACAGCTCAGGTTAGGGTTTCAACATATAAATTTGGGGGGGACACAAACATTCAGTGCATAGCACATAGTCTCATCTCTGATGAAGCATCTGGGATTGTGGACTGTTTTACACTTAGGGACATTGGCAAGAAGCCTGCAGAAGAGAATGCGCTCTGAGCTCTCTTGTTCCTAAGTTCAAAGAAACTGCACAGTTCCACAGACCCTGGAGCTGTGCCTGGTTTAGTTGGGGCCTTTCATATTTCATAGCAGTCATACTGCCATGGATGGTGATAAGACTGCTGGGCAGGAGGTGATGGCATCACAGTCTAACTCAATTGCAGCTTTATTCACGGAATCAGGACAGGTTCTAGCAGCTACACAGAAGGCAAAAGGTAAAGAAAGGCCTCTCAGATACCTCTTACAAATGATATAATTATTCTGGACAAACCACAATCCCTGTAACTGCTACTTTAAAAAGTCTCAAATTAAACTTAGGTTAGATTTTCTTTTATTAAAATTAAAATTAAATGTTAACTACACATAAGATAATATTTCTAACATATATGAGAAATAAAGAATAATAATAAAATGAACACCCATATACTTGACCCCAGCTTGAGAAATGGAATATTAACAGCACGTCTTCTGTGCCTTTTCTGATCCTATCCCTGGCCATGCTCTCCTTAAAAGTACCCGCTGGCTGGATCTTTGCGTTCTTTTCCATGTTCTTGCTTTTCCTTATAGATTTTACCCCATATGTATATAACCTACAGTCATATATTTTTAGTTTTGTACTTTTTGAACTATATATAAATAGAAAGCAAGATTTTCTTTGGCTATTTACTGTGATTACATGTCCCATTTCAGAATGTTGCCACAGATATAATTTTAAAAAGAATACTTCAAAGACACCTCATTTCCCCCAATTTTCCCTTCTGATGCTTCCATTAAGTGTAAATTGGAAGAAAAAGAACGAAAGCAATGCTGCATGTTTTTAACTATGCTTATCTTCTATGAAAATTCTCCCTTGAGTCTATGTAGTTTGTGTGTGTGAGATTGAAGGGGGAAGGGCAAAGGGTAAAGGGAGCGCAGACGTTCTCATTGGTTCTATGATAGTTGAAATGAAACAGAACTGACCAACCAGAGCATTCCATCCCTTGGGCCACTGTGATAGCTTCAGGGTAAACATGGGACTAAAGTCAGGTCAGTAGAAGTCCAATCCCTGGCCTTTTTACAATTATGTTTTACTTTTTAAGCCTTTAGATCATCACTGTCAATAGAACCCAAACTGTGTGGATAACCTATTTAAAATTAAAATATATTTGACATATGCCATTCTTTAAATATAAGGTATACAATATGTTAATTTGGTACATTTATATATTTTAATATGATTGCCACTGTAATGATAATTATCACCTCTATCATGTTACATAATTATCCTTTCTTTTTATTGGCTGTAATAAAAGTTCTAGTTTCTTAGCAAGTTTGATGATTATAGTACAATATCATTGTCTATGTTCACTATACTGTTCGTTAAACAACATGTGTCCAGTTCTCCCACCTCCATCCCCTGGTAACCACCATTCTACTCTCTGTTTTTTTGAGTTTTTCTTTTTCAGATTCCACATGTAAAATATCATACAGTACTGGACTTTCTCTGACTTATCTTACTTAGCATAATGTTTTCAACGTCCATCCATTTTGGTGCAAATGGCGGGATGTCCTCCTTTCTCATGGCCGAATAATATTCCATTGTATGTATTTCAGAAGGTCCATTCATCAGTTGATGGACACTTAGGCTGTTTCCATATCTGGGCTGTTGTGAATAATGCTTCAATAAACATGGGAGGGCATATATTTCTTCGAAATTCTGTTTTCATTTCCTTTGGGTCTCAAAGGTGAAGTTGCTGGATCATGTGGTTGGTAGAGCTTTTTAATTTCTTGAGGAAGCTCCATATTGTTTCCCATTAAATTATGTGGATACTTTTTATAGTAACAACATTATTAGTGGTTTTGCTGAAATGAAGCCCAACAAGGAAGAATAATCTTAAAGAATAGATATTAATAACTTATAAATTATGGATGTCTTTTATAACTCAACTACCCATCACAAGGCCACCAGACTGGAACACTCTGAACAGAACACCTAGACTTGTGCCATAACAATTTGATTCAGTCATCCTCAGTCAGATACAAAGCATAGCTTCACACACATTTTAATTTTGTTGTTATGAATGCATATTTATTAAGAAGGGAGGATAAAGATACTCTATTGGCTCTTAGCTTGGGGTATATCTTACAGTATTTAGCCATGTGCTCTACAGGCCTCCATTTCTACCCTTGCCCTAGACATCACAGTTGTCTTGGGCAGCAGAGCTGGAGCTTATTCCCATCTCTAGAGAACCCCTGGTTTCAACCCTTATGTTTCTCCAAATATGTGTCAGCGCTTCCCTTTCCATCTCCCTGTATTCCTATTAGCACCTTCTGTTTATCTGACAGCAGGAAGCCATTTTGACAAGTCTAGCACTGGGTCGATTTCTTCTACCTCTGGCAGCTTCCCACACTCCTCTGTTAGGTGAGGCTTGCCTTCTGAGCACTGCTGCCGCTGCAGAGTTGCAAGGCTTCATCTCAAAGGGCTGAGGCCCAAGAGGATTTTGTTGGGGCCACTGTGTGTATGTGTGTGTGTGTGTGTGTGCGTGTGTGTGCACAAGTCTGTGTTGAGATGGGGATGAGCATGGAAAAAATGGTAGGAATAAAGAAAGGGAGGGCTTCCCTGGTGGCGCAGTGGTAGAGAGTCCGCCTGCTGGTGCAGGGGACACGGGTTCGTGCCCCGGTCCGGGAAGATCCCACATGCCACGGAGCGGCTGCGCCCGTGAGACACAACTACTGAGCCTGTGCGTCCGGAGCCTGTGCTCCACAACGGGAGAGGCCACAACAGTGAGAGGCCCGCGTACCGCAAAAAAAAAAAAAAAAAAAAAAAAAAGAAAGGGAAATGAAGAGGAGATATTTTGAAGGAATAAGTGGAAATAAGATGAACATGTGTACAAACTGATAACTGATGGGTCTTGGTCTTAAAATTTCAAAAGGAGACAAATGATGGTGAACATAGGGTCCTGAGGATCATCAAAAAGAGAACCATCTCTTCATCAGTAGTCATGGGAAGCACACTTTGAGAACTGCAGATATTCAGAGTCATAGTTTCTTTAGCTTACAGGGTAAATGTGAACCAATTATCTTTAATGGACAAATCAGGATTTTTTTAGCCAAATCTTAGTCAGATTCATTAAGACGGTTTTACACTGCTTTATGAAACTCTGACCCCATTTGGCCGTCTCCTCTGTCTACTTCAGGCTAAGCTTCCCGATGAGGTGAAACCCTCTCAATCAATTGGCCAAGTTAGCTATTGCCTCATGAGTCCAAATGTCCTTTGATAACGAAAACCTAACTGGGCAGTGGCTCAGGGTTCAGAAATGTATCAATAGGAATTAAAGGCAGTTAATAATGAAAGGAAATCCCTACACTCTCTCCTTAATAATTTATAGTTCCAGTTTGCTTCATAAGAGGAAATAGGGAGAAGGGAGATAAAGTAAGGTGAGAAAAAGAGTTCAGGAGAAAAACAGAATCAAGAGACAAGCTACAAAGCAGGTGGTTGGAGAAGCTTCATTACATTGTCCCCCTACTGGTTCTGACTCCAGTGAGGAGATAATTAGTTTACCAGGGGACACCATTACTGGGTCTGGAGGAAATGTAATGGGATGATTATGCTGTAAACAATAATCACATCATAATTTGCGGTTCCTACCTAGGAAAGGAGAAGATGTGAGAGTGAACTGAGAAAATTTTTCTCCTAATATGATCTGAAAATCAAGCACTCGTATTAGAATCACCTGGTTGTTTGTCATATCCTTGATTCCTGGGCCTCAACTGAGATTTACTGAAGCAGAAGCTCTGAGATTAGGGCCTGGAGATATGTGTTAAAATTTTTTTTTTCTTTTTTCACAGGAGGTTCATATACACAATGAAGTTTGAGAATTACTGGCTTAGAAGATAGCAAAGAACATAATTTTCTTTTATCCATTTTCTTAACTTGTGTTTTGACTGATGGGAAGTGAAGTAACACTGAAGAATACCAGGGCAAACTCAGAAAATCTCTGTAAAACAGAAGCTTGCTCTCTTAGTGTGTCACTGAATGAGCCAGCTGCCAGTGTAGAAGGCTGGTTCAACATCTTAACCTAATTTGGAATTTGAACAATTACATAATCATGTGAGCCAATTCCTTATAATAAATACTATTGGTTCTGTTTCTCTGGAGAACCCAGACAATTACAATATTATTCTGATCGGCTTTTTTCCTGTATTTCCTTGGCATATGTATGTCCTTGGTTAGCACATCAAGTATGCAGAGGCTAGCATATGGGAGTGTCTCCACAGGAACAGGCATGACAAGTCAGGAACAGAGACTACAGGTAGATATGGGGTCTTGGGTCACGTGGTCTGATTTAAATGCTTCAGAGTGCGTATCTGGAGTCAAATCAGGGCTTGGCCCTTTATCAGCCAGCTGGAAAAATCACTTAATCTCTCTGTTTCATTTTTCTCACCTGCAAAATAGAGAATAATAAAATTATCTGTTTTCATAGGGTTATTTGACTGAATACATGAATGAGCTAAATACATGAGTTAATACATGAAAAGTAACGTGCGGCTGGCACATAGTACAAATTCAATAAATTTCAGTGACTATTATTATTATTAATTATTCTCTTTATCATACTTTGCAACAACCTTTGATTTGGTTTTCTGTTCTTTAACTGCACTGCACATTCTGAGAGCAGATCTGATGTGCCCGGAGGCTTGCAATGTACCTGACACAGAGGGGGCGCTTTTCACCTGGCTATTGAGCGAATTAGTTGAAGGAATGTGAGTGTGAAAGAGGCACCTTGGGAAGAAAGGGCAGGAGACTCTCTGGCCTCTTTATGCTACAGATGTGTATCTTGCTGGAAAGGTTGAAGTGGGGGAAACAGAGCTGAGGCCCAGGATGTGTCATGATATTTCCAACAAGGCAACCTGAGGGCACAGTTGGTACATTTGGGAGACCATTTTCAGCAGTTGCACTGTGGGCTATTTTAAAATTCCTTGTCTCTTAGCCTACAATTTGAAGTTTAACTGACCTTCATGCACAAAATCCTAGTAATGAATTCAACTCATTTTTGAACAGAAGGTGATAAAATAATACTGCGTATCAGGAAAGTGGAGGAATTAATGAGGTAATTAACCTTAGTCAGCATGTTATGTGACCCTGGCCCAAAGAACAGATTAAAAAACAAGGAAAAATGCCTGGATCAAGAAGACGGTTTATGATCAACGGGAAAAGGGGAAGATACTTGAAAGCCATGCTTAAAGGGCGGTGATAGAAAAGAGCTGTATGGGACTAGTACTCAGGGACTGTCCCCATAGAAAGGATGTGGGTTGAAATTTGGGCTAATGACAAGCAGGACATTGCAAGGGCAATTTTGGTAGAGAAAAAAGTAGCAGTTCCTTTCCTTTCCTTTCCTTTCCTTTCCTTTCCCCCTTCCTTTCCTCCTTCTTCTCCTTTTTCTCTCTGGCTTCTCTACTTATTCCTGCCTCGACATTTTATCCAGCTTCCACTATTGGAAGCTCTTTAGAGCCATCCTCCCGTAAGTGGTTGTCCTTCCCCTGCCCTCCACACCTCGAGAGAGTCTCCCTTGGAGTTAATGTAATTCAGCAAAGATCCAGAGATCCAGGTGGTCTGGATAGGACTCTCCCTTGACGGCCATGCCTCCAATAGGTGTGAAGACGGAGCCCTAGACCTCTGTGTGCTGCTGGTCAGACTTCTGCCCTTTCTCCACATTCAGTCGTCTCTGCTTCACCTCTCTCTCTCTTAGCACGTGTCTTGAGTTCTTCTGAATGACACAGGCAGAATCTTGGACCTGGAGGAGTTTCATTTTCTAACCTAGCCACGGCTGTTAGACAGAACCGGAACTAGCAGTATGCACTTGACATCTTTCACTCATTCCTATGAATATACAAGAATATATATTGATTGTCTGTGACCTCTATGACCCTGTCTGCACTGTGTAAGATGCTGGGTGTCTGAATAAGGTCTCTGCCCTCATGTGGCCTATGATGTTGTCAGGGAAGACAGGCGCAGAAACAAAGGAGGCCATTGTGGTGACTTTCTTGCTGAGTTAGAACTCTCTTCAGGTTATACTAGGGTCACAAAAGAGAGGCGAATATATTCTACCAGGAACTGGAAAGTCAAGAAGAGCTTCACAGTCAAGGTGATATCCTGAAAAGTGAGAAGTATTTTCCAGGTAGACAAGAGAGCACAGGCATTCGGGTCAGCAGAAGATGTTCAGCTTATGGCCAGGAAACGGCATATAGTTCAAAGAGTTCATTGGGACTGCAGCATGGGGAGGCATCGGTCAGAGAGCAGAGTTGAAGGAACTGGAAGAGGCCAGATGGTCAGAGCTTTTATATGCTGGCCGAGGATTCTGACCTCCAGCCATGGGGAAGTACTGAAGGGTATTTGGCAGGGTGGCAAAACATTTATTCATTCAGTGTTTTAGAGAATAAGGTATTTCATGCCAGACACACTTCCAGGCATTAGGGCCACGTCAGTGTACTAACAGATAAAAGTCTCTGCTCCTGTGGGGTTTTTTTCCTACTGGTGGGAAACAATACATATTATCAATTATATAGTATGTTAATAGGTATATGTGCCATGTGAAAACATAGTGCAGGTTAAGGTGCATTAACGGCACTGGGAAGGGAAGAGTACAGTTTGAAAGAGGGTGACCAGAGATTTGAAGGAGCCAAGGGTGAAGGATGCAGCATGTGGGGAGAAGGGAGATGTCACAGGCAGAAGGAAGCTCTGGTCCAAAGGCCCTACGGTGGGAGTGGGCCTGGCCAGTATGCGGAATCTTGAAGAAGCCTAAGGGCTGGAGTTAAGTCAAGTAGGAGGGGCGGATGAAGTCAGGGAACTAATGGAAAGGGAGCTATGGGCTGTGTAGGGCCCTATAGATCCTTTAAGACCTTGGTTTATATTTGTACTGAGATGAACAGCGATTAGGGAGAGAAAGAGAAAGAGAGATAGACAGAGAAGCAGAGGAGTAATAGATCCAACACATCATTTTAAAAATCAAGAAGTTTGGGAGGAGCTTCAAGATGGCGGAAGAGTAAGATGCAGAGATCACCTTCCTCCCCACAGATACATCAGAAATACATCTACACCTGGAACAACTCCTACAGAATACCTACTGAACGCTGGCAGAAGACCTCAGATCTCCCAAAAGGCAAGAAACTCCCCACGTACCTGGGTAGGGCAAAAGAAAAAAGAATAAACAGAGACAAAAGGATAGGGACGGGACCTGCACCAGTGGGAGGGAGCCGTGAAGGAGGAAAGTAGAAGACCCTTCGCGGGCGGAGACTGCGGGTGGCGGAGGAGAGCACAGCAACAGGGGTGTGGGGAGCAAAGCGGAGAGATTGCCGCACAGAGGATCGGCACTCACCAGCGGGCGGGGCTGGGAGCACAGGGAGAGGACTGGGGTTGGCGGCGTGAACACAGCCACGGCTAGCTTTGTTTCCGGGTGAGTGAAGAGAGGGGGTTCAGAGCGCCACTTAAAGGAGCTCCAGAGACTGGCGCGAGCCGCGGCTATCAGCCCGGACCCCAGAGACGGGCATGTGACGCTAAGGGTGCTGCTGCCGCCACCAAGAAGCCTGTGTGCGAGCACAGGTCACTATCCACCCCCCTTCCCGCCACTGCCAGGGTCCCGTGATCCAGGGACAACTTCACCGGGAGAACGCAACGTCACGCCGGCCTCTGCCGCCGCAGGCTCACTCAGCATACGTACCCCTCCCTCCCCCCGGCCTGAGTGAGCCAGAGACCCCGAATCAGCTGCTCCTTTAACCCCGTCCTGTCTGAGCAAAGAACAGATGCCCTCCGGTGACCTACACGCAGAGGCGGGTCCAAATCCAAAGCTGAGCTCCTGGGAGCTGTGCGAACAAAGAAGAGAAAGGGAAATCTCCCCAGCCTCAGGAGCAGCGGATTAAATCTCCACAATCAACTTGATGTACCCTGCATCTGTGGAATACCTGAATAGACAACGAATCATCCCAAA
>NW_020174050.1:3365814-3366117 GCF_003031525.2 Neophocaena asiaeorientalis asiaeorientalis | reverse complement strand
ATATATATATATATTTTTTCCCCTTTTTCTCTTTTTGTGAGTGTGTATGTGTATGCTTCTGTGTGTGATTTTGTCTGTATAGCTTGGCTTTTACCATTTGTCCTACGGTTCTGTCCTTTTTTTTTTTTAATACTTAAAAATTTTTTTTCTTAATAATTATTTTTTTATTTTAATAATTTGTAAAATTTTATCTTACTTTATTTTATCTTATCCTTTTTCTTTCTTTCTATTTTTTCTCCCTTTTATTCTGAGCCGTGTGGAGGACAAGCTCTTGGTGCTCCAGCCAGGCGTCAGGGCTGTGCC
>NW_020174050.1:3364807-3365353 GCF_003031525.2 Neophocaena asiaeorientalis asiaeorientalis | reverse complement strand
GCGGGCGGAGACTGCGGGTGGCGGAGGAGAGCACAGCAACAGGGGTGTGGGGAGCAAAGCGGAGAGATTGCCGCACAGAGGATCGGCACTCACCAGCGGGCGGGGCTGGGAGCACAGGGAGAGGACTGGGGTTGGCGGCGTGAACACAGCCACGGCTAGCTTTGTTTCCGGGTGAGTGAAGAGAGGGGGTTCAGAGCGCCACTTAAAGGAGCTCCAGAGACTGGCGCGAGCCGCGGCTATCAGCCCGGACCCCAGAGACGGGCATGTGACGCTAAGGGTGCTGCTGCCGCCACCAAGAAGCCTGTGTGCGAGCACAGGTCACTATCCACACCCTTTCCCGCCACTGCCAGGGTCCCGTGATCCAGGGACAACTTCACCGGGAGAACGCAACGTCACGCCGGCCTCTGCCGCCGCAGGCTCACTCAGCATACGTACCCCTCCCTCCCCCCGGCCTGAGTGAGCCAGAGACCCCGAATCAGCTGCTCCTTTAACCCCGTCCTGTCTGAGCAAAGAACAGATGCCCTCCGGTGACCTACACACAGAGGC
>NW_020174050.1:3258892-3364644 GCF_003031525.2 Neophocaena asiaeorientalis asiaeorientalis | reverse complement strand
CCCAAACAGAGGAGGTGGACTTTGGGAGCAAAGATATATATATATATATATTTTTTCCCCTTTTTCTCTTTTTGTGAGTGTGTATGTGTATGCTTCTGTGTGTGATTTTGTCTGTATAGCTTGGCTTTTACCATTTGTCCTACGGTTCTGTCCTTTTTTTTTTTTAATACTTAAAAATTTTTTTTCTTAATAATTATTTTTTTATTTTAATAATTTGTAAAATTTTATCTTACTTTATTTTATCTTATCCTTTTTCTTTCTTTCTATTTTTTCTCCCTTTTATTCTGAGCCGTGTGGAGGACAAGCTCTTGGTGCTCCAGCCAGGCGTCAGGTTCATCCACCAGAACACAGGCACTAGTCCCCTCCTCCAGGAAGCCTACACAACCCACTGAACCAACCTTACCCACTGGGGACAGACACCAAAAACAATAGAAACTATGAACATGCAGCCTACAAAAAGGAGACCCCAAACACAGTAAGTTTAGCAAAATGAGAAGACAGAGAAACACACAGCAGATGAAGGAGCAAGATAAAAACCCACCAGACCTAACAAATGAAGAGGAAATAGGCAGTCTACCTGAAAACGAATTCAGAATAATAATAGTAAAGATGATCTAAAATCTTAGAAATAGAATGGAGGAAATACAAGAAACATTTAACGAGGATCTAGAAGAACTAAAGAGCAAACAAACAATAGAAAAAGAAAGGGACTGAGAACATATTTGAAGAGATTATAGTTGAAAACTTCCCTAATATGCGAAAGGAAATAGTTAATCAAGTCCAGGAAGCGCACAGAGTCCCATGCAGGATAAATCCAAGGAGAAACATACCAAGACACATATCAATCAAACTATCAAATATTAAACACAAAGAACAAGTATTAAAAGCATCAAGGGAAAAATAACAAGTAACACATAAGGAAATCCCCATAAGGTTAACAGCTGATCTTTCAACAGAAACTCTGCAAGCCAGAAGGGAGTGGCAGAACATATTTAAGGGGATGAAAGAGAAAAACCTACAATCAAAATTACTCTACTCAGCAAGGATCTCACTCAGATTTGATGGAGAAATTAAAAGCTTTGCAGACAAGCAAAAGCCAAGAGAATTGAGCACCACCAAACCAGCTTTACAACAAATGCTAAAGGAACTTCCCTAGGCAGGAAACATCATGGAACATTCTCCAGTATAGATTGTATCTTGGGTCACAAATCAAGCCTTGGTAAATTTAAGAACATTGAAATCGTATCAAGTATTTTTCTGACCACAACGCTATGGAGACTGAACAATACACTACTAAATAACCTGATCACTGAAGAAATCAAAGATGGACAAATTCTTAGAAATGCACAACCTGCCAAGACTGAATCAGGAAGAAATAGAAAATATGAACAGACCAATCACAAGCACTGAAATTGAAACTGTGATTTAAAATCTTCCAACTAACAAGCCCAGGACCAGATGGCTTCCCAGACGAATTCTATCAAACATTTAGAGAAAAACTAACACCTCTCCTTCTCAAACTCTTCCAACATATAGCAGAGGGAGGAACACTCCCAAACTCATTCTACGAGGCCACCATCACTCTGATACCAAAACCAGACAAAGTTGTCAAAAAGAAAGAAAACTACAGGCCAATTTCACTGATGAACATAGATGCAAAAAACCTCAACAAAAGCAAAGAGAATCCAACAGCACCTTAAAAGGATCATACACTATGATCAAGTGGAGTTTATCCCAGGAATGTAAGGATTCTTCAATATACGCAAATCAATCAACGTGATACACCATATTAACAAATTGAAAGAGAAAAAACTTGATTATCTCAATACATGCAGAGAAGGCTTTCGACAAAATTCAACACCCATTTATGATAAAAACCCTCCAGAAAGTAGGCACAGAGGGAAATTTCCTCTACATAATAAAGGCCATATATGACAAACCCACAGCCAACATCATCCTCAATGGTGAAAAATTGAAGCCATTTCCACTAAGATCAGGAACAAGACAAGGTTTCCCACTCTGACCACTATTATTCAACATAGTTTTGGAAGTTTTAGCCACAGCAATCAGAGAAGAAAAGGAAATAAAAGGAATACAAATGGGAAAAGAGGAAGTAAAGCTGTCACTGTTTGCAGATGACATGATACTATACATAGAGAATCCTAAAGATGCCACCAGAAAACTACAAGAGCTAATCAATGAATTTGGTAAAGTAGCAGGATACAAAATTAATGCACAGAAATCTCTTGCATTCCTATACACTAATGGTGAAAAATCTGAACGGGGAATTAAGAAAACACTCCCATTTACCACTGCAACAAAAAGAGTAAAATATCTAGGAATAAACCTACCTAAGGAGACTAAAGACCTGTATGCAGAAAATTATAAGACACTGATGAAAGAAATTAAAGATGATACAAATAGATGGAGAGATATACCATGTTCTTGGATTGGAAGAATCAACATTGTGAAAATGACTTTACAACCCAAAGCTATCTATGGATTCAATGCAATCCTTTTCAAACCACCACTGGCATTTTTCACAGAACTCAAACAAAAAATTTCACAATTTGTATGGCAGCACAAAAGACCCTGAATAGCCAAAGCAATCTGGAGAGAGAAAAACGGAGCTGGAGGAATCAGGCTCCCTGACTTCAGACTATACTACAAAGCTACAGTAATCAAGACAGTATGATACTGGCACAAAAACAGAAATATAGATCAATGGAACAGGAGAGAAAGCCCAGAGATAAACCCCCGCACATATGGTCACCTTATCTTTGATAAAGCAGGCAAAAGTATACAGTGGAAGAAAGACAGCCTCTTCAATAAGTGGTGCTGGGAAAACTGGACAGCTACATGTAAAAGAATGAAATTAGAACACTCCCTAACTCCATACACAAAAATAAACTCAAAATAGATTAAAGACCTAAATGTAAGGCCAGAAATTATCAAACTCTTAGAGGAAAACATAGGCAGAACACTCTATGACATAAATCACCCCAAGATCCTTTTTGACCCACCTCCTAGAGAAATGGAAATATAAGCAAAAATAAACAAATGGGACTTAATGAAACTTGAAAGCTTTTGCGCAGCAAAGGAAACCATAAACAAGACCAAAAGACAACCCTCAGAATGGGTGAAAATATTTGCAAATGAATCAACTGACAAAGGATTAATCTCCAAAACATACAAGCAACTCATGCAGCTCAATATCAAAAAAGCAACTGAATCCAAAAATGGGCAGAATACCTAAATAGACATTTCTCCAAAGAAGATATACAGATTGCCAACAAACACATGAAAGAATGCTCAACATCATTAATCATTAGAGAAATGCAAATCTCACACCAGTCAGAATGGGCATCATCAAAAAATCTACAAACAATAAATGCTGGAGAGGGTGTGGAGAAAAGGGAACCCTCTTGCACTGTTGATGGGAATGTAAATTGATACAGCCACTATGGAGAACAGTATGGAGGTTTCTTAAAAAACTAAAAATAGAACTACCATATGACACAGCAATCCCACTACTTGGTATATATCCTGAGAAAATTATAATTCAATAAGAGTCATGTACCAAAATGTTAATTGCAGCTCTTTTTAAAATAGCCAGGACATGGAAGCAACCTAATTGTCCATGAAGAGATGCATGGATAAAGAAGATGTGTCACATATATACAATGGAATATTACTCAGCCATAAAAAGGAAGGAAACTGAGTTATTTGTAGTGAGGTGGATGGACCTAGAGACTGTTGTACAGAGTGAAGTAAGTCAGAAAGAGAAAAACAAATACTGTATGCTAACACATATATATGGAATTAAAAAAAAAAAAAGAAAATGGTCAGAGAACCTAAGGGCAAGACGGGAATAAAGATGCAGACCTACTAGAGGATGGACTTGAGGATACGGGCAGGGGGAAGGGTAAGCTGCGACAAAGTGAGAGAGTGGCATGGACATAAATACACTACCAAACGTAAAATAGATTGGTAGTGGGAAGCAGCCGCATGGCACAGGGAGATCAGCTGGGTGCTTTGTGACCACCTAGAGGGGTGGGATAGGGAGGGTGGGAAGGAGGAACATGCAAAAGGGAAGAGATATGGGAACATATGTATATGCATAACTGATTCACTTTGTTATAAAGCAGAAACTGACACACCATTGTAAAGCAATTATACTCTAATAAAGATGTTAAAAAAAAAAATCAAAACGATCATTCAGCTACTGAGCTAAGCACAGACAGTCCAGAGCAGAAGCAGAAAGGCCGGTAAGGAGGCTCTTATAATAATCTAGGCAAGAACTGATGGTGGCTTTAACCAAGATGATAGCAGTGGAAGAGCTAAGAAAGGGTAGATTCTGGATATAGTCAGATTTTCATTGAGGAATTACCAGTCTTGCAGTGTAAAGGGTAAAATTTTACTTAACGTTTATTCAGTGCTTACTGTGTGCCAGATACTAGTCTGAACATTTTCTATGTATCCAATCATTTATTTTCCACAACCATTGATTGTTTGCTGAGCTATCATTTTGATTCATGGGGAAAAGTATTTCAGATGATAATAAAGGAGATAGTTGAAAATAACTGCGGTGTAAATCTATCCTTAAACGGAGGGGAATGGTGGAAATATAAAAATTGAGAGGATTGAGGGAAGGTTTGTATAATAAATGTTTTAATTTCTTTAGCACACCATCTTCTGCTAAGTAAATTTCTAAAGGAGGGGCATAATTTCGATCTTACCTGTGGGATGACAGGCAATGACAATTTGCAAGTCTGGAATGACCCGAAATGCGTTTTATTAATGAAGTTGTCCGCACTAGGGTGGCAGAAGGATATAGTGTGCTAGATTATGTATTGGATTCAGTTGTAAAAGTCCTTGATTCTAGTTCTAATGCTGAGACTTGTGTTATAAAACTTGTTTATGCCTATTTATTAAAACAAAGACAATAGGAGATAGCCATAAGAATGGATGCTCCAAGGCTTTTTAAGGATGAAGAAAGTACAAATGAAAAGAACATCATGAAAAACTAAAATCTCAAATTATGAACATTTAAAGGGAGAAGGTTAAGGTTACTTACTCACTCTAGGGAATTTTTCTGTTGAATTTACCATTTTGACAGTTTGCCCAAAGAAAGGGATACAGCAGTTAGAAGTCATTAAGATTTACAAACGCCATTTGTCATCACAGCTGGAAGTCTCAATAACAGCTTTTCAGTCTAGACTACATTGCAAGTCTCAGCCTTCATCTTTCGGGGCATCAACTGTAGTTAAAAAGAATCCTTCCTTTAGATTTCTTTGTTCATGGGAATATTTACTCTGTTTAAAAGCAATTTATGTCCATACCCCTAAGTTAAATCTCCATTTTATGCCCTCAGGAATACATTAAAAAATATAATCTATATAGCTTAAAGATTGAGATTTGAGCTGTGTCAAAATTTAACCTTATGCAACTCACATTTAAATAATTTGATAATTGACATAACCTTGAACTTGTTGACAGACCAAAAATGCAGAAATTGTTAAACTGTATCATTTGTGAGACCAATAGACCATGATTTGTAATAAATATATTTTATTACTTATTTTTCATTTCTATGGGAACCGGTGAGCACCTACATATTATGGACCATAAACTAAAAGTACTGGTTTTAAATTAAATTTTAACTTAAGTTGTAATTTGAAGATAGTTTAGAATATGGAGAATTCTTAGCCATTTGTATGTTAATACGTTTTCAAAATTATTTTTTAAATGTGTAGTTTCATGGCAGATTTGAGGATAAATGTTTTCTCAGTGATCTTCTGGTTACTTTAAAACAGTATTGAAGGAAGAAAACTTGCAGTGTTGTATTAGCATTTTATGGTTGAAAAGGCTGTTTAAAGTCATCTAGCCTTGGAATCTCAGCATCTCCATGTTAGGAATGAGATGAAATTATTGGAATTGCCTTTACAGTACATAGCATGTGCATTTCCAGTGCCAGGGAATGTATTATTTCCCCAGGGAATCTATTTTCTCATTAGAATTTTAGATGGATCTTTATATTGAATCCAAATGCATCTGCCTCTAACCCTTAGGTCCTTGTTGCACCCACTGGGACTGAGCGGTATGAATATAATTAATTTTCCATGTGACAATTCTTCAAATATTTGAAGAAATCTATCATGCAAGCCACCTTCCTTCCCCCGCTCCTTGCCTCTGTCCTCTCTGCTTAAGGCTAAACAACCCAGAAAGAACTGTTATTTGTGAAACAGAGGCAAGAACCCTTACCAGTCTGGTTAAGTTTAGCAACTTATCATTTAGGAGCTATACGTTCTTCCCTTTGGGGAACACTAAAAATATATTTCCTTATCTTCAGTCTTTTGGGATTGATTTCACATAGATTACTAGTAGCTCCACCTCCTCCCCAGTGTCTTGGAATATAACTCATATGAATCAAAACACTTGAATTCATCAGAGGATTTGCAAACTCTCGTAAGATGTCTATACTCATCTTGGGTTTTTTATGTTTACATTTTGTTTTATTGTGGTAAGAGTAAAACACGTGAGCTCTACCCTCCTAACAAAATTGTTAGTGTTCATGACATTGTTGTTGACTATGGGTGCAATGGACAGCAGATCTCTAGAGCTTATTCATCTTGCTTAACTGAAACTTTATGCCAGTTGATTAGTAATTTCTGTTTTCTCTGTCTGCCCAGCCCCTGGAAACCAATGCTTCACTCTTTGAGTCTATGAATCTATTTTAGATACCTCATATAAATGGAATCATGCAATATTTTTCTTTCTGGGACTGGCTTATTTCATTTATTATAATGTCCTCAAGATTCATCCATGTTGTCACATATTGCAGAATTCACTTGCTAGGTGGTTATGATAAAACAAAGACAACGGTTGTTAGTGAGGATGAGAAGAAGTTAGAACCCCTGCACACTGGCGATGGGAATGTAAAATGGTGCTGCTACTATGGGAAACAGTGCAAAGTTTCTTCAAAGAGTTAAAAATGGACCTACCATAGGATCCAGCAATCCCGCTTCTAGGTATTTATTCCAAAGAATTGAAATCAGGAGCTTGAAGAGATATTAGCACTCCTACTGTGTAACTATTCACAAGAGCCGAGATATGGAAGCAACCTAAATATCCATAGACAAATGGGTGGATAAAGAAGATGTGGGGCTTCCCTGGTGGCGCCAGTGGTTGAGAGTCCGCCTGCCGATGCAGGGGACATGGGTTCGTGCCCCGGTCCGGGAAGATCCCACGTGCCGCGGAGCGGCTGGGCCCGTGAGCCATGGCCGCTGAGCCTGCGCGTCAGGAGCCTGTGCTCCGCAACGGGAGAGGCCACAACAGTGAGAGGCCCGTGTACCGCAAAAAAAAAAAAAAAAAAGAAGATGTGGTGTGTATATACAATGGAATACTGGTCAGCCTTAAAAAATAAGGAAATTCTGCACTCATCTTGGGTTTCGATACCTCCTCAGATGCTCTTTTTTTTCTCGTTTGTTCTGCTTGGAAGAAAAAATTAAATCACAATAAAAGTGAAAAACGTGTGCATGTGTGTGTGTGATTCGTGTTTCTTGCACCATTGGCACAGAGCAATTGGCCACGCCCCATTTTGATATTTTCATTATGAACATAATTAGAGCTCTGTGGTCCCAAGTCATTTTCGGACATCTCAACCTCCTCAGAGACTTTTTTCACAGGTCTGTGATAGTCACTCTTGTCTGCATACGAATATGTGATTTCCTCTCCAGATTTTAGATAATTTTTAACTGAAATTGTTAATAATTACATAATAGGAATCACGTCTTTTTTGAGAGTTTTAAACTCTGTTGAAAATTCACCCCTTTTAGCTTCTCAAGCCCTCTTAGCATGCCTGTTTTTCTCTGTGACGCCTTCTTTCAGCTGACGCTGCGTAGCCGATTCCTACATGGCCAGAACTAATTCTAGGGTTGCATAGTCATTTATGTCCTATGTTTTATTTTGTTTTTAACTTTACAGCCAATCTCACCTTGTGAGTTAGAATTACAGTCCAATGCAGCAATCCCCTCATCTCTTCCTCTATATTGTGAAGGGAAGCAATTTTTCAGGAAGTCAAGTGAAGAACTCATTAGATACACTGTTGTTCTCAAATGAGACTTCCAGCAGGTGGCCAGAGGATTGACTACACTCGCTATGACTACTTGAGCTGCACAAAGTCAATGGCAACGATTTACTACTAGGTCATTGGATTTGAAGAGTGTGTCCAGGATTCAGAGCTTGAGCACACACAGCATAGCTCCGCCATATATCAGCTACGTGACTTTGGGCAACTTATTCAACTTCCGTGTTTCAATGTCCTCACTGTGAAATGAGAATAACAATGATACATAATTCACATTATATTTGGTGAGCATTTAAAAAGTTAGTGTACGTAAGTGCTGAGAATGGTGCCTGCTACACAGTAAGCATCAATGTGTTCATTGTTATTATTATTCTGGCAGTGGGTTGAGGAACTCATGTAAACGTAACTGAAAAACTTCCTCCCCTACCTGTGAGGGGGACTTATGGGATAGTGGAGAGGGGACAGGAACGCTCACTTCGTCCACAATAAGTGTGTCCACAGTGGGGTGAAAGATGCTACAGGCAAAATGTTCTCATCTCAGATGTGTTCATTTGGGTAATACCAGCACCTCCTAATACAATGCATGGTGCAAGGTAGGTATTCAGTATGTTTGATGAACTAGAATACAGGGACAAGAGCAGAAAAAAATTGCGGGGGTGACAGTTTTGCCATTGTATGGGTTAGGAGAATATTCTCTATCTGACAAGTTGTTTGCAAGTTTTCCTGTAATAACATTACTTCTATTTCCCTATCTCCCTTCCTTTTTTTTTACCCCTAATGCTTTCTACTATGTTTCCTAAAGTCTGCCCTCAGGACCTGAGATTCCCTCAGAGGTGTTGCCACCTCCTCTTCCAACAACTCTGCTTCTTTCTGATGTTCTGTTAAAATGATTGCTACAGTTGCACCAAATCCTGGGATAAGTTTGAAGCCACCAGATGAAAGAAGGTCAGAGGGGTCTAAGGGATTGCCAGAGGCATAGACAGTGCCCAAATTCATGGAATTTTAGGCTCACTGTTACTTTCTCATCAGAGATTAAAAAAAAAAAAATTTATTATTTTATTGATTGATTTTTGGGTGCGTTAGGTCTTTGTTGCTGCGCGCGGCCTTTCTCTAGTTGCGGCGAGCGGGGGCTACTCTTCGTTGTGGTGCATAGGCTTCTCATTGTGGTGGCTTCTCTTGCTGTGGAGCACAGGCTCTAGGCGCGTGGGCTTCAGGAGTGGTGGCACGAGGGCTCAGTAGTTGTGGCTTGCAGGCTCTAGAGCGCAGGCTCAGTAGTTGTGGCGCATGGGCTTAGTTGCTCTACAGCATGTGGGATCTTCCCGGACCAGGGCTCGAACCCGTGTCGCCTGCATTGGTAGTCGGATTCTTAACCAATGCGCCGCTGGGGAAGCCCTCCCATCAGAGATTTGCTCTGTGCTCTTTCCTTCCCTCCACTAGGAATATTAGTAAGAGAGGGTTAATGAAGGAAGCTAGTCCCTACTCTTTTCCCTTATGTAACCTATAAATAGATTGTAAAATAATATAATAACCATAATACACTGAATAATTTCTAATATGCCAGATTTTTGCCTTAGAGATATATATCATTGTGAATCATAAAAACGGTGCCAATCATTACCATCACATTTTATAGATGAGAAAACTGAGGCTCAGGGAGATGAGTAATTTGTGATCCAGGCATTCAGTGACAAAGTCCAATTTGAACAGACTAAAAAAACTCCAGAACCAACTGTACATAGTATACTACTCTGTGGTCCCACATGGAGGAGTGTTGACACTGATGGGAAACTATGACCATGTGGGAAAGGATGAAGCCACTGTGCCAGGTGTGTTAGGGAGGGATGTCTAGGGCCTGGCTGTACTACAACATTAAAATGATGCCACTTAAGTGCTTGCCTACTTACTCTACAACCAGGGCCTGCACAAAAGCCCAGATTTTTTAAAAAATCAGAAGTATCTTTATCAGGTATGTATGAATATGGTCACAGGAAAAGGTCATAACAGAGAGCTGAAACTGATAGATATCACATAGATGATTATATTTGAGATTTACTAAACTTGTATCAATATTAAGCTGCCGTTGAAAAAAGATAGCAAGTCAAACAGATTGAGGCTTACGTATAAAAAATGGATACCTGAAGGACTGAAGAAGAAGGTATGATAAAATATGTAAGAAAAAAAAAGTCACTAATAATCCCCTTTCCCCAGAAAAACTAGGGTGTAAAGCAAAATCACCTGAATACAGCTTTTGAGCATTGATTTTTCACTGGTTTTCCATAGAGGCTAATTCAATAGTTTTAAGAACCTTTGAAAACCCTCTATATATACTACTAATTTTTAGTAATCTACAATGCATATCATTACTATAAAAACATTATATTCACCATTCATATTTCTTTTTATTCATCTACTCTTATTGAATTAAATAATGTTACTGACTACTAGGAAATCTTCCTATGCTACTGAATACCTTAAAGTCATAATTTGGAGATTACATGCTGACCTTGAATGGATACATTCTAGAATTTTCCTTTCTACCACCACATGTGCGTCTGTTTAGGTGTTGTGCCCCACAAATAACCACAAGCTTGTTTTGTCCTGTCCAGTGGAGGGGGAGGAGTGTCCCTGCTGGAGGCTGCTCTGTGTGAGAAGAGAAAACATTGATGCTTAAAGGCCTCCAAAGGCATCCACTTAAGCCTCATACCAGATTCAGGAGGGCTGGTTATATCGGCTTAAAGCTGGCACAGGAAAGACACGATCCAAGCAATCCTTGGCTTGGGGATTCTGGGAATATAAGTTCTACCTTGTGACTCTGTTACAGATTTGACCCATTCATCTCTTAGTAACAGCTCAGTTTATAATCTAAAGCACTGAGACACACCTCAGTTACATGAATGAGGCCTCATGAAAGTCAATTCTTGCCTCCTACTCTTCCAAAGTTAGTGGTTGGAACCCAGATTGGCTTTCCCCCTTAGTGAATGAATTGAGAGTGAGAAAAAAGAAGGAGGAGGAAGAGAAGAAGGGAGAGAAAGAAGGAAGAAATGCAGGCAGTAAGGAGGGTAGGAAGAAAGAAAGGAAAGAGAACGTTGCTTGATCTTGAAGAGCAGTTTGCCTGGGCGAGTGCTAGAGAGAGGAAGGGGACGACCCCGGAGAGACGAGAGCTGAGGAAGGCCCGAAAATGAATTATTCCACCTCTTTCTTGCTGAAGATTGAACCTTCGGGGCCAGGAAATTTGGAAGACATATTCTCTGGAGTATTTATTTTACTTCTGGCAGTAAATAAAGCCCTTAGGGAAGGTTATTAATTTATCCGGCTTATTTAATATATTCAAGTACCCTATTTCATACTCCAGTGGCCTGAAACAGTTAATTTACCCTTTGAATGGCATGAATGGTGAACATTTACACCAAGTCTTGGCACTTTACAATATGTGACAAACATCTGGTATTTTTTGCTTAGGCTTGCTTTAGTTTTTATTAATATTTATGGAGAAGGAAAATAAAAATAATAATGTTCTGTTGAGGATACCAGGACAGTTGTTGGCTAGGGTGCCGTCTCAGAGTGAAAGATGCCTTCACCTAGGGCCCTGATCCTGAGGGAAGGAGACAATATCAGAAAGGAAAAGGGTAGGATGGAGATGGAAAGGAGGGAGATGATGTCAAATCCCCTTGGCTTCGTGTGCTCTTGCCCTTTTTATCTGGGGTGCAGTAACTGCCTATCTCACAACCTTGAATTCTCTAAACCCCATGTCTGTCTTCTCATAGATGCTTTCTGAGCTGTCATGTGGGTGCTAGAATGGGATTCTGGAAATTACCAACTGATTTTTATTCCTCTGGGTATATTGGTTGCCTGGTGCGCTAAAATAATGTGAATTGGTTTTGAAATGAAATGTCACTTGTTGAAGAAAAGCACATAATAATTTGTTTAATTTAAACAATGGGGAGGAAGGGGAAGACATCTGAACTGCATTTCTTGTGTAAATGAATGTTTATTGGACTCTCGGATGCTATAGAAATACAACTTCTGTACTGAGGAGGCATGATTACACATATTGATCACGCAAGAGGAGTATAGATCAGTAAGAAAACTGCTGTACCCTTTAGTTATTTTGGAGACAAATCATGTAAGGTAAAACTGGATGCTGCTTTCTGTCTTTGAAAGCTGTGCGGATGCCTTTGTGTTCCAGCAAATGCTTGGTGCAGAACCATCAGATTCCACGTCTCCTCAAAGAAGAGATGTGTTGAGGTAGAGATAGTGCTTGGGAAGCCCCAGGCAAAAAGGATTCTCCTTATTCTTATAGCTCCAACAGAGTTGATGAATTAAATAAATAAATGAAAATACAATGGATAGACGAGTAAATGGAGAAATAAAAAATATAAGTGACATCCTTAAAGTAGCTCTTGGTGAGCCCACACTCCCAGATATTCAACAAATTACGTATGGAAAAGAGAAGCTTGGAAATTGTCAAATGCCTGAGGTTAACCACAGTGAGTGTTGGCTCTGGTCCCTGCAGGACACCAGCAATTGGCTGAAATAAGGGGAGCTGGAATTCCAGAGCAGTCCGGGTCTGCCGTTCTCGCTCAGTGGGCTCGGGGAGGGAGTTTAGAGCCGGCTTGCTCCACGGCGGCCCGCAGGCCCCGCACCTCGGGCGCCTCCATGTGCTCTCTCTCCGCTCCCTCCCCACCTCCTCGACTCCCCAAGGGGAGGGAAATGAACCTTCAGGTGCGACCCAGCAGGGGGCGTGGGTGAGCTGACCCGAGGGCAGCCCGCAAGTGTCCCGTTGTGTGGGTGTGGGGTAACTTGGGTGGGAACGGCGTGGAGGCCACCACGACGAAGTCTTGCGCCTCGTCGATGGGGTGTGTGCAGAAAGAGCGCGGATAAATAGGAGGCTCCCTCTTCCCGGCGACACTCGCGTAGCCGGTCGGCCGCCCGCCCGCCCGGGGTGTCCGCCCGCCCGGTAGCCGGGTGCCAGCCTGGGCAGTAGTTTTGCTTCCTACTAGCTCCGGGATTCGTTTCCAGGCACCCCGTCGGGCGCCCGTGGCCCGGGAAGGGGGCGCAGGAGGAGGCGGGAGACTCGTCTCGGGGCTGCTAGGCCCGGCAGCAGGGTTGATGGCCCGGGCCGTCCCGGGCAGCGGCGCCAGCTCCCTGCCACTGCTCCTGGCCCTCGCCCTGGGTAAGTGGTCGCTGGAGACCCAGGAGGAAAGTCTAGGGTGGAGTCGCAGGGAGGGCGAGCCTTCCGCGCTGGCATTTGGACCCGAGGGGGCCCTGGGGTTGGCAGGGGCGGGTCGAAGAACTTGGAAGACTGGGGTAGCACGAGGTTAAGAATCCGGCACTTGGGCACCTGGGGCTGCACCTGTTGCGGCGGCCCTGGGCGCAGGGGGCGGTCCGAGGGCGGAAGGGATCCCGTGGGCGGGCGCAGAGCGGAGGGCCTGGGCGCCGGTGTTCTTGGGCGTTGCGGCGCGGTGCCCGCGAGCGAGGAGGTGTGGCAGGTGGAGGATTTTGGGAAATCCACCAAAGTGGGAGCCTGGGAGACTAGACCGAAAAGACATCCCCTGGGAAGAAGAGGAAAGGGAACTCCTTGGCTTGAGATGCAGGCCTCCGGGAGTGCGGAGCAGGGTGGAGAGCAGTTTGCCTGGGCGCGTGCCAGAGGGAGGAAGGGGACGACCCCGGAGAGAGGAGAGCTGAGGAAGGCCCGAAAATGAATTATTCCATCCCTTTCTTGCTGGCGAAGTTGGGAGGGGCAGGAGGAGGGAGGAAAGATTCAACTTTTGAGACCTGGATCTCCTGTTCCTGATAGGGAAACAAAAGGAAAGGGAGATGACATATTTTTTACTGAGGGCAGTATTGATGAAACACATAGCTGCTTTACTTGGAGTATATTATTTCCTGTTTTAAGGAGAAGTTGCAGAGAGAAAACTTTTCTTCACTTCGAAGGTGAAACTTGGGTGGTTAGGTTAAGGACTACTGGGTGTGGTCAGTCACCTGGTGTGAGGGGACAGTGGCTAGTGGGAGAAGTGATAGGATGCCTGGCCCTCCCGGAGGCTCTCCTCACCTCCTTGGGAGTCAGTGCTGGCAGAGAAAGAGCTGGAACTTCGGATGCTGGGGCAAGTTTATACTGCTGGAAGCAGTGTTCCCCTCACTCTCTAGTATGGGAAGGTAGCAGGTAGATACTTAAGTGGGAAAATCCTACTACTGCAGGGCATCCCCTCTGCATCATGATCATTTGTGCAGGGTGCAGGCAGAGGGACGGGAAACTGGCAATATTTTGTAGTCCTAGCTGGGATGAGGGGTAGGGACATCTGGGCTTGGGGCATCAATGCGAGAGGAGGGACGTCTCCACAGCTGAAGTGTCTATGTGATGAGGACACTACCTTCCAGCCTGGAAAGGACCAGACTTTCTCTTATGGAGGAAAAGAGGTGGGATCTAAATGGAAACCTCCATTTGGCTGTGTCCTTGGAATAAGAGAGGTGCCTTAAAGGTGTCACGACCTTGGTCAGAAGTGGATCAGACTTAGATCATGGTTAGAGAGAAAGGACTGATTTACAAACCCCGCAGAGGAAGAGGTCAGAAACAATTTGGAGTGAAGTGGAGCCTGAAGAAGGGCAATGGGCCTGAGAGTTAGGCCTAGAGACTATGCTTTGCCAGCATCACTAGGATGAAGCTGCCATTCTCTTCCTCCTTTTTATCTGGTCTGTCCTACTGTCAAAGAGTTTACTGAAAATCTGCTACAGTCAGCAAGATGCTAGAGTATATGGGAATGGGGGTGGGAGGAGGGCTCAAGAGAGTCCTAAGACATGCTTCTTGCCCTAAAAGATGTTATGTTGAAGTTGGGAATGCAGGACTAACAGATATGAAACAATAGGAGAAAAAGTCATGAAACCGGCGAAAGGAGAGCTCAACAGGGAGGGATGGAGCAGTGGGGAGACTGCATGGAGAACCTGAGTGGGTAGGATTGAAACTTGGCAGGATTTGAAATATCAGTAGTAGGGGAGAGAGGGGGACGAAAGACGGTAAAAGCATTTAGTAAAGCGTTGGTGATGGGAATGAGATTAATTTCCTGGGGAGACAGACAGTCAGCCTGCCAGAAAGTAGAACTGATGAGAGGCAGACAAATTATGAAGAGCCAAAAAAGCCAGGTTAAAATATTTTGATATAAATCAATAAACAGTTAATCACACACCATCATAGGCCTTGAATACAGAGTGATATAACACAAGCAATGATTTAAGGAGATAAAGCTGGCAGTGGGGTGCAGTGTGGGAGGAGGGGGGAGGGCCAGAGGACCTGATTGTCTCAGGTATAATCCAGGCACAAGCTAATACAGGACAAGATTAGGGTGATGTGCCAGCAGAAGTGTTATGGTAGAAGTGACTATTTCAGGTTGATGGACGTTCTTCCCTATTTACCATCACACGGTACTTTATTTTTTTTCTCAAAACTTGTCAAAAGGCAGAAATGAAAAAAAAACAAAACAGAATTCTAATCCAGCGCTGTTGTAACTCAGGGTAACCTAAGTGTGCAACTGCCTTGTTGAATGTTTGGTTTAGGGAATTGAATTCAGTCTCTAGACTCCCTAAGAGGCTCCACTCCTTGCAAAATGCCAAAGGATGTAATTTGTTGACCTCAGTGTTTCCATTAAATGGTCCTACTTACTTTTAAGTCTCATTCCTAATTTAAGTCACATGTTATCTTATTTACTTCTTGAAAAGAATGTGAGCAACGGCTGTGTGATGTTCTAGGTGTGTGTGCACGTGCGTGTGTATCTATGTCACAGTGAAAGTGCCTTGAGAGCTGGTACTGAGCAGACGTTGAGGCCTGGTTCCAGCTTCTGCCATTCTGTGACTTGAGATGTCTCTAAGTTACAATTCTCTGGGCATTGTTTTTCTCATTTATAAAATAAACGAGTTGCTTTAGATGAGACTAAGGTGCTTACCAACTTGACATTCTGCTGATCTTTAATGAACATTTCTACTGGGAATTTAAGAGAAAATTTTTTTACAGTAATATTTAACTTCCATTTACTTGTAATGGGTCTTTGTTTCCTATAAACTTTACCTTAACAAAGAGAACCATGGATGCTTGCTTGTTTGATAAATATGGTAAAGGGGCAATAACTTTGTTTAAAGTTTTTTTTTTAAATCTTGAAGAAATTGGACTCCCTATTTATTCTGTTTTTAAATTTCTCCCTCTCATCCAATTGCTATAACAAACTAAAGCTAAAATCATAACTAGTGAAAAAGGGAAAAAAACGTTTCTTTTTAAAAAAATGAGTGAGTTTTAAGGTCAAAAATATCTTCCCCTCCTTATTAAAATCTAAAGCAGTAATATATGTAAGTTGTTTTTTTAAGTTCTTCTTGAGAATATGAATGTATTCATGATGTAATATCTAGGTTTCAAGTTGTAAAGCAAGTAGGCGGCAGCAGGTAAAATTCTCATTGTACAAAGGAAGTAGCTGAAGCCCCACACAGTGAAGATTTTAGAATGTGCCTCTTCAGATATGCTTTTGGGCTTAGAAGAGCATTAGGAGTTGTTTTCCTCTTCAAAAACCCCAGGTTTCGCAGGCCACACTTGCATATTACCAAGTGTTACAAATCACATTTTGCTATTGCACCATTCTCAGTTGTTGTGTGGAAATTCCCAAATAATTCTGGAAGAAAGATCCCAATAATGCAGACAAGCTTTGTAGTGCCCACTGAAGGTGGCCCTGCTGAGGCTTGGCCTGCAAATATCTGTGCTGAGGTCAAAGGTGCCCAGGACAGAGAGTCCATGTGTCTGTCCACACCCCTGGCACTGCCCCATCTCTGTTGAGACTGCTCACCCCAGTACCCTGTGCTCCTGAAATCCATGGAGAGCCCAGTGGGAAAGCCTCATCTTGTTTTTTTCTCACCCTCTAATAGTAATCAACTCATGAATGTCACTAGGAGGCTGAGGGGACAGTCAGAGAAACAGCACCAAACTGTTGTCCGGGTCACTCTTCTAATCCATGAACCATGCTTGTCAACTTCTCTTCTAGAATTAGTTTCTTCCCAGGAGGGTCCAGATAAGCCAGAATCTGGACTGCATGCAGTTTAGGCTTAAGCCACGATCCTGATACACTTCTAAAACTGCAGACGAACCCCTGGATCCACAAAGAATCCATATTCCAGTTGGTCAAGAGTCCGCCAAAGTAAAATTTAAGAGGAAAGTCATCTGATTAAAACGACTATGCTTTGTACTGCTAATGACTGCAGTTTGCCCAGCCATATCTGTGTCTTAAAAGAGGAATCTTGGTAGCCCAATTAAGAGTTTGATAGTTTCTGGCCTTACATTTAGGTCTTTAATCCATTTTGAGCTTATTTTTGTGTATGGTGTTAGGGAGTGATCTAATCTCATACTTTTACATAGGAGATTTTTTAGATGGTTGGAGAGAGATTGGGTATTTAATCTTAATTTACATCAGTTAGGTAGTAACCTACTTCGATTATCAGCAAGATCAAGTCAAATAGCAAAGAAGTACTTTTATTCATTCTTTACATTTTTTGAGGATATGTAGTATATTATTTACCTGACCTGTAGACCAGAAGCACTGATTCCGAAACAGTGACAAAATGTATAACAATGTTTGTGTTCAGCCTTCTTATTTCAAAGTGTCTCCGTTGGTTGTATAACCGGATGAGTTACTAATATAGCATTTCTCTCTTTGCAACACCATGGATTTACTCATTCCATTAGCCTTATGTTTGAGATGCTGAGATGTATAAAGAGTTCCTGGCACATAGTGGGAGCTGAAAACATATTAGTTAATTGAATGAGTGAATGCAAGTGACTGTTTGTGACAATGCCCAGGCATTAAAGGGACAGCAGGTTCAGTAAAGAAAACAGTTCTATTTCTTGTTGGCAAAACATGCCCACTACTCAGAGATGATGTAGAAGGATGTGTTTCTTCATCTCTTCTTACTTGGGACTTGCTTCCCATCTCGATAGAGATCCTTTCACAGACGGACTTTTGTTTGGCAAGTAGTAAGTCTACTTCTGTTTCTCATGTTCGGTAATGCTACCTATCTCTCATATATTTGGTTCATATATTTGGTTCTCCCCCATATTTGAATGGGGGAGACAGTGGGAGATAGGACACTAAAGTATAGTACAATGACATATCACTGTATTTAAGGGGAACCCAGTTCTCCTGACTTATTTTAAAAGCATTTAAGTTCATTCTAGCAGTCTCCTACCGTCTTTGCTTTCTCTGCTGCCTACCCATACATCTGTGGCACCCCAGGCACTGGCTATACCTCACGTTCTTGGACTCTTGGCTCTTCATTCCAGCCAGTAAACCTGCCTACTCATAACCCAGGCCCAGGCCATCCCAGCTGGTAGTGAACAGTTGGCATTGATCAGACCAGGTGTTTTCCTTTGGTCTGTGCCTAGAATCACTTTGGCCATCCTACTCTGACCCTATCCTTAAATGAACCTGAACCTGTGGGTGACTCCTGCACTTTCCTGGACTGCTTGCAACACTATGACACTTAGGGCACACTCCTTAGGGCAAATGGAGAGAGGTGACCTTGCTTTACATTCCCCCTGATTGGACCTGTAGGCCTATTCCTGAGGAGTAAAAAGAGCATATCCTGCATCAACGTGATGTTGTAGTCAAGAGTGTAGACTCTGAGCCAGACCATCTAGGCATGACTCCCCGGTTCCTGTGATTTACCAACTCCTCAATCTTGGACAAATCTCTTAAACCCTCTTGGCCTCAGTTTCTTCATCTGTAAAAGCTGACAGCAATAGAACCAAGACTATTATGTGGACTAAGTGAGTTACTACATAAAGCACTTAAACTGTGTCTGGAGCATAGTTAAGTTCTGGATTAACATGAGCTGTTATAATGGATAATCGGAAAGCACAGAAGAAATCATTTATTTAAAAAATTTGGATTTTTAAATTCTGGGTACTTCTGAAATGTAATCAGGGTCTACCAACTGGTGGAAAAACTTCCCCTTGCCTTTATTTCTCAAATTCCATGTCCCACTAGTTATGAAATAGGCAATAGATAAAAATTCTCAAGAGTTCTCTTTTGGCTGGCTTTGACAGGAAGGAACAAATGTAAGAAATGCCACTGCGAAAGCAAAGTGCTTATCTGTTTCTAAAAAAAAAGTCTATAGATTCTTCTTCAACTGCCAATTTTGATCCTAGTTTTATGCAGTGAAAAGCTTTCCAGCACTTTCCTGACATGGATACCAAAACCCAACATCTTAAGGTGAATCAGATAAAAAGTGAGCCTTCGCTAGCAGAGACAAATGAAATATTTACAAGATAATTTTAATACTTTTAATCTCATCAAAATGGGGTTGTCTCATTTATTGGGGTTATGCAAATAATTGCCTTAACCAAAAAGAAATAAACTGTCATTTTGGAAGAATGAATGATGATGCAATGTCAAAGTTCATTTCTAAATGTCAGACAAATGGAAAATAAACAAGTTGTTTAGAAAAGTTGTCTAATGACAAAATATATCTTTTTAGATTTTAAGGAGCAGACAGCCATGCATAAATATTCAGTTTTTCCGTGATAATTGTCTTGTAACATTGAGAAAGTTACTTACTCTCCCTGTGCTGCATTTTCTTATGTATAGAATGATAATAGTGATAATAGTACCTATCATCTAGGGACACAGGAGTGTTTTGAGGATAAAATGGGATAATGCAGGAAAAGATTTTAGTAGAATAGTTGGCTAGAAAATGCTCAATATTTATGACTATTCTTAACTTTGTGAATATGTAGATAACTTCTAAGTATTTCATAGGTGTGTCTAAAAAGGAGAAATAGAATCATTGTGGTCATTTAAGCCAGCTGGAGTGTGTCTGTACTTTGATCAAAGGAAATTGCTGTAATATTCACCGCTAGAAGTCTTGACGTAAACCTTGTAATTCCAGCATGTGCCCATGCGCATGCTTTCCTAGCTGCCCCAATCAGAAACTAGAACTGTTTTCCAGCATCTGTTTATATTCCATCTTTAATGTCTTTGAATTTGCTAACAATGACTTATTTTAGACAGCTCCTCACTGAGATGGCGGCTGTACCTCCTATTCCGGAGTAGGCTGACCTGATAGAATGAGATTTGCTCATGGCATTGAGCTATTGACTACCACCATCGGCAAAACGGCAACTTATCCAAAAGCAAGAATTTATCCCGAACCACTGTGGCATAGTGTTGGGTCGGTTGTTGGGAAGTACAGTCTTTATTTCTAAAACAGGTAATAATGAGGAAGACATAGCTAAGTATTTGTACTATTTTAAAGTGTGTCTGATACTATTATAAAGTGTGTCTAATACTGTGTTTAGCATTAAGGAGAGCTGTCCAAGTCACTGTCTTTCCAAAAAGAGTTTGTATTATATTGGGTATAAATGTTCATTAGAAATGAAACACCGTATAGTAAGTAGTTCAATACTTAACGGAGTTTAAATTACCTAGTACAGACTAAACATCTCAGAGAAGGAGAATTTATTATGGGCTGAAGTGATTGTGAAAAAAATATCACCAAGGAAACAGGGAATTGAGTTAGCTTTTCCACGATGGTGGTAGAGGAAAAAAAATGGGAGAAAAATTAGAAGGTGGATAAACTAATTATTTTTCTTTTTTTGGTGAAGCAGAGAGTGAGCAGACTCAAAGCATAGAACAAAGAGTTGATTTTGTGTGGTATTGAGGGAAATATTGACTGGATAAGGACTCGTTTTTCAGGATGAGGACATTAGGCAGGATCCTGAAATTTTGAATTTTTTAATTTTTTTTGCCGATGAGTGTCCTGGTTGTCATGCCTTTGGCTCTTCGGTCCTGAAGCGTTTGCTGGAGAAAACAACTCATCCCTGGCCACCAACACCCCTATCCCACAGGCAGTGTAACCTACACCCTCCCCCAGGATCCTGAATTCTTAATGCAGTGACGTCTTTGCAGGATTTCCTAGGAATTGGAGCTAGGAGGTTTTCTAATTTACATACATTTATGCTTTTAATTATATGTCAAGACCTTATTTTAAAATATTATATGGTCTCCTACCTGAGGAGCCTGTTTTAATTCTGTGGAAATGTCTAGACTCCATTTTTACTGGAGGCCCTATAGCTTGGTGAAGAGCTAAGTACAGATCAGAGGCTGACCTGAGTGGTTTGCTTCAAGGTTCCTAACCATGTACTGCTAGGTTTTCTAAGGCTGGAGGTGGCTCATAACCAGGGGGTAGCCCCACACCCATCTTAGAGTAGCAGTGTCACCTGGAGAAAGAGACTTAATCCAAGAGGACAGATTCAGGGAACTGGCTCATGACCACATAACACTTAGAGAGAGAGGAAACTAAATGGGAATGAACTTTATTTTTCTCACAGAAGACCTCACTTTATTCTATGACAGCTCCATTCTCTACCATTAAGGGCATCATTTTGTCCCTAACTCATGTTGGAAGGACTCCTTCTCGGGAGTGCAATAATAATGGTTAATGGGTAGCTACTGTGATATTTTCAATAGGGGAATTATACAGGGAGTACAGTGGTTTTAAGATTGGTTTTACCTAGCCCAGAAAGCCTGGACCAGGCAATGGAGAGAAAGGAATAAATATTTCTAAGCAACAATTTATATGAATGACTTGTCTAAGTAACAAAAAAAGTATTAAAGCTGTTTCCAACACTGTTAACCTGGGAGAGAACAAGAATTTATGGTGCCATATGTGAAAGAGAACTTCCTTTTTCTGGTAAGGATGTGAACTGCTTTTGAGACATTCAAAAGTCTTATGAGCATTTGGAAATATGGATGTTGACTTCAAATTAGAGCAGTGGACCCCAGGCCTGATTGTTCTTCCAAGAAAAGCAAAAAGTACAGATTATTAGGCCTCTCTGCAGACCTACTAAAGTCTGGTTGACATGTCCCTATGAATCTAAATTTTTAAAGACTTTTCAGGAGAAGAAACAAATTTTCCTTATGGAATAACTACAAATAATAGAGGTGGATACTCCCCCCTCTAAGAGGTAGAGCTTAATTCCTTGACCTCGTTGAGTGTAGGCTGGATTTGGTGACTCGCTTCCAGAGAATAGAATATGAAAAGGAAAAAAAATAAATAACCTTACAGTGTAAAAATCTGGTGAACACTACCTTAACCAAGTGGTCAGGGTAAATGTCATCAAAGATGCCAAATTCCTAAGAGTTTTGACACATAAAAAAGACATTAATGGAAAATTGATGAAGTCAGAATGTAGTCTTGAGTTTAGTCAATAGTAATCTACCAATGCTGGTTCTTAATTTTGATAAATGTACCACAGTAGTGAAAGATGATAATATTAGAGGAAATGAAAGTGGGTGAGGGGTGTACAGGAATGCTGTGTACTTTGCAACTTTTCTGTAAATCTAAAATTATTACAAAAAAAAATTACAAAAAAGACTCTTACAGGAAATTTTAATGGCCACCCAGTTTGGACAATCATCTGGTTAGAAAATAGGGCTGAAAATATAAATGAATCATTTAGCCGATTATAATTTCAGGCTCTAGCACAGTGCCTAGCACACAGTAAACCCTCAGTACATATTTGTTCCAACACTAAGTCTATGGGTATTTCGTGAGATCAAATGGCATTATAAAAAAGAAGACCAAGGCAACATCATAGATAGAAAGTAGAATGGTGGTTGCCAGGGATTGGGGGAGCGGGAAATGGGGAGTTAGTGGGTATGGAGTCTCAATTTTGTGAGATAAAAAGAATTCTGGAGATCAGGTGGTTATGGTTGTACAACAGTATAAATGTACTTAATATCATTGAACGGTATATTTATAAATGGTTAAGATAGTAAGTTTTATGTTATATATATTTTACCACAATAAAAATGATCAGAAGAAAAAGAGGACTGAAAGTAGGGTGTTGATGGCACCCATATATGGTGTAGGTGTCAGAAAAGTAACTGGCAGAGCTGAGTGAAAAGAAAGGAAAGGATAAGTCAAGAAGCCAAGAGAGGGTGATTTTTAGATGGAAGATTTGGGAAGATCAACCATATCAAATACTGTGGAGATGGACGAGGCTGAGGCTCAGGAGGAGGTCACTGGTGAGTGAGCTCTGAAGAAATCATTGATGCTCTGGAAAGACAAGAGACAGGAGATTGATGGGGAAGCCAAAGACACACACACACACGCATACACACACACACACACACATAACTGAAAGGATAGAAGGATAGAGGTCAGGGTGGTGGGTAGAAAAGAGAAAGTTTTGGTTATGAGAGTCAATTTCAAATCGTTGAAAAGGTGACCCAGCAAAGGTTTCCTCTGTGTAGTTCAGAGTGTACAACTTGGATTAATGAACTAACATTCCTGGAAGACAGCTCTCACATTAATTTAGGAAATTTTCTCCCAAGTAGAGCTCTGAAAAAATGGAATCAGCTGCCTTGGGATGCGGTGATCTTCCCATGCCTGGGCATGTCTGTGGTCTGGATTGCATTCACAGGAGGCTGTGTAGAGGTGATTCCTAGGTGAGGTAGGAGTTGGACCAAATGACCACCAAAGGTTCTTATGACTCCATGAATTATAGACGCTACTATAAAGTTACTTCACTTTCGGGGTTCTTTGGAGGTTGGTACTGTCAGCTGACTTCTCTGCAAGGAGAAGACGCAGGACAGATGGAGACCTGGGGAGCTAATGGTAAAGAATTTTGAAAAAGAAAATCACTTGAGTGACTTCACTCCCACCCGGCCCAAAGTGTATTCCACCATGTCTTTTCCTGAATAGAAATATCAAGGTTAACATCACCAATAATGCCATGTAGATATCATGTACCCCTCATACGATGTGATGAGAGGACATCTTGGGACGCAGTATCAATCCCTTGCCCCAGGCTCAGTTTTTGCCTTAAAGACGCTGCACTCTTTATATTTTACCAACTATTAAGATAATAGTTATGACCTGGGATCCTGCTGTGATGGGGAAAAACCCTAGCATAACTATAATTGATTATTTTGCAAAATTTTCAAATGCTATTATTTCAGGAGACAAATTTCTAACATTGCAAATTTCTAACATCCTATGATAGGAAACTTCTGTGAGAAGATTCTCTACTTGTTTTTAGATAAATGATAGTTATCCTGTAATAGAGGGTAAGAAGAACAAAATGTGATTTAGATGCCAGGTGAAACGATACACTTTTCATTTGCCTTCGCAGAAGGGTAGCAAAAGAAATGCACCCCGTTCTTTCTTAACGATTTCTACCCAACAGCATTCACCACTATTAAATACTTCTTGATTTCTAGATTAGTCAGCTGCTTTATTCAGGATGTGGTGAACAGACACTGAAATTTCAACTGGAAACGTGGTGTGACTATTTCTTAATGAGTCATGTTCATAGGTCACACAAGAAAAATCAATTGAATTATTTCACAGTCACACCACACACATCAAGAAGGCCCTTGTTTCTTTTCTTTTTTAAAAATCTTTATTGGAGTATAATTGCTTTACAATGGTGTGCTAGTTTCTGCTTTACAACAAAATGAATCAGTTATACATATACATATGTTCCCATATCTCTTCCCTCTTGCGTCTCCCTCCCTCCCACCCTCCCTAATCCACCCCTCTAGGTGGTCACAAAGCACCGAGCTGATCTCCCAGGTCCTTGTTTCTTGATACTTCTCTGTATAATTCTTCACTCCAGCTGGACATCTTTACTTTGTCCCCCAAAACACACTCAACTCATTTCTACGTCATTGCCTTCGGTCCAGTTTAGTTTCCAACTTCTTTTGTGAAAGTTTTCCCTATAATTTCTTCAGCTTAACATTGCCTCTTTTTGGAATTCTATTAGAATTTATTTTCTTTATACCTGGCAATTATACTGTCTGATATTGATTGATTGATGTTTCTGGTCTCTGCAAATGGTTTGATCAATAAAGATAATAATGGGTTAAAGTTAAGTTGGCTTGAGTTATCCTAACTCATTTTAAGGGCTTAAATTCTGGGGCTTTTTCAGGTTGGGAGAGCATCTACTCTGACACCCTATGTTCTTTTCTTTACCATTATTAAAGTTTGATGAGTGTTTCCTCATGGGTCAGAGGCTGTGTTATCGCTGGATCCAGAAGCCAACTCCACTATTCCTCCTCACTTTGCACTCAGATAATCCTCCTTGATAACAAATTGTTCTTTTTCCATGGTTCCTTTTGCCTCCTCTCTTTGAACTATTATGGAAATTCAGTGATCCCAGAGCTTTTCATTTAAAGCGCTACAATGTCTGACTGTCTGGTCCGGCCTTATCATAAAGGGATAGAATTCAAAACGTCAAGTTTTGACAACTGATGGTTTCTAAGAAACTAGCTCTAGGTTGCTATAGGGTTCCCATTCAATTTAGTCATTGTTGTCACAGATTTAATAACGGTCATGGCAAAAATAAAATGGTGGATTTACTGGCAAAGGCATTATCGTGCTGTTGACAACTTTCAGATATATGAGTTAATTTATGTATGACAGGTTGTTAAATTACTTCCCTCTCTGGGCTTTAAAAATATAAGAATGTGGAGTTCTTTTATGAGTTAAAAAAATGTTATCCATCATTCTAAGCCCTTCTTAAACACCAAGATATTGTTTATACCATTTGGAATAGAATTCTTTTTGGAGGCGGCGGAAGGAGGTCATATTCTACTCTCCTGATTTTGAATGGACATAAACTATTTGTGAAGACTCTCTTATTTTTTCTCCACCCTTGTCTTGGCCTCCCCTCCTGGCTCTGAAAATCTGGAAACGTGTCTTTCAGTTTTGTACAATAGGCAGTCCTCCAGGTGGTGTGATTTGAGAGGCCTTAGAAAAATCCCTCCTTGTCCTGGAACAAGGCTCCCCCAAGGTGTCCTGATGCCCCAAATCCTCACTGTACTGGGACACAGAATCGTGCACTTCTTAAGGGCCTTTCAACTACCTCCCCTGTCCCTTGATCAGCTCTCCACTCATACCAGCTTGCCCCTCTTTTGGGACTTCGAGGCCGTGTCCCAGGGCATGTGTTCTGGTCTCTCACTCACCAAGGGGCCGGAGATTGGGGGAGGCAGCACCCAGTGGGGAAAATTTTGTCCAAAAGAAAATGGGTGATGGAAGTGACTGGGGCAGGGAAATTCCTCCTTCATTCTTTCTTCTGTGAGCAGCTTCAAGACGCAGTTCCTTTCTGAACCTTTTACATGGCCCTTGGATGAGTGAATGTGTCACTCATTTCGGTGTCTTTGTGGCTCACTCTGGAGCTGCACCCAGCGTGATGGGTACACACATTGCATTGCTTTGCCTCCTTCTCTGCTTGCTTCCCTTTTTCTCATTCTCATGGCCCAGAGCTCGTACCTCCCCAATAAAGTGATAACCCCTTAATCTGTGTCTCAGGCTCTGCTTTCCAGAAGACCCAGGTTGAGGCACTTGATTCTAGAGTATTTCTGTTGAGTTAAGCAATTTCTCTCCTTGCAGGTCTGCTTTGAAAGTAAATACATTTAGAAAGGGAAACCTATGAAGAAATTATGTTCTATTAGGGGAAATGTTAAAGCAGTAGGAGGATACTGGTTTATAGGAGGGGAAAAGACAACAACAAAAAAGACAGAAAAGGAGTTAAAAAAAGATGAAGGAGAACATCAACGTCAAACTTAATCTATTTCACACTTTTTTACTCAGCCACCCATAAGCTCAATGTTAAACAGCATTTCCACCACTTAATATATTTTTTCAACTCCATTTTAGACATGTCCTCTTTTTGGACATAGAAAATACTTTTTGTGTATAGTATGTACACTCAAGATTCTGATTTTCTTTTTGACAATAAAGATACATTGGGAAATTCCCCAGATGCTTATAGTTTTTACTCCTAACGTTGATTTAAATTTTAAAATTTTGTTAACTTTATTTTCCAGAAATTAAAATTAGATTTCTAATCAAATATAATCCGTTTGACTGTTAAATAGTATCATCTAAGATCTGACTTTATCTGTTATATTTGTATCACTGAATCACTTCACTAACCAACTGAATCAGTAACTCCCAACTGACATAAACACCATGCTGAGTACTGGCAGAACTGTGCTGAAAATACAAAGAACCATACATGCAGAAGATGACATATTTCTATTAAGCAGTTGAGGTGCATTAATGTCAAATATCTTTTTAAAAACACTGGAAAAAAGCAGCATGTGGAAAGGCCATCATACAGATTTTCCTCATTGAACACATATGTATAAGTGTACTATAGAAGTATAGTATGTATGTGTATTTATCTTTTGTAGTTTGTTTCATAAGCATATTTTATACACAAGTCAAATCACATCATAAATGTAGAAATTTGTCAATATTCATTAATGAGAGTTGAGAATCTAAATGAGTAATAAGAATTCTTTTTTACTTCTGTTCTCTTAGAGCTGCTATTCTGTTGAGTGCCTATCTTGTGCCAGGCATTACTGGGGTTAATAATTCATAATTTACTTTTTGCACTTTCTTTAAACAGATAGTTAAATCGTTACCATGTAAGTTATATATTATGGGCCTCAGTTTACAGATGGGGACCCTGAAGTTCAATGCTGAGTAACTTAATCTTATCACAAAGCTGGTGATTAAAAGGTACATTCAGGATTCAAGTACAGCTCCATTTGACTTCAAATATCTTTTTCCTATTAACCTATACTGCTTCCCTCTAATATAAATGAAATAGCAGAGATCTGACTGTGAAATATTCTTCTAATTTCTGCTTATATTCATAAATTGACATTCTCTGTTGATTTACAGTTGAATTGTCTAATGGGACATGGAGTGTGGTTTGATTCCTAAAATAAGATTGATGTGATGTCATAGGAAATCACTGGATTTAGTAAACACAAGTAGAAGTTAGGGTATCTAAGAAGATATCCTAAGTTATCAGAATATAATGTATGGACATTTTGTGATAATGTTATGTTTATTTAAAAAATATAAAATGTACTTGGCTCTAAAAATGGAAAGTTCAGCTCAGAGATGAGGCAAATACAACATATATGACTGTTTAGGTTGGTCACATTTGATCTTTTTAAGTAGTTGATCCAGCTGGTGTATGACTTACCTCAGCGTTAGCAGTAACTTTGAGACAGTGGGTCATGCTCCTTGTCAAGCTGTGTCTCTTTGAATGCTTGTATTGTTCCCAATGACTTCATTCTCCGTGATGGCTGATGGGGATAATACTTTTAATACATTCTGTAATTTTTAATTTGAGAATCTCAAAGTGCATAAAAGTAAATGGAGCTTTGACTCACTAAAGTAGAATTGGGTTTCTTTTCCTTTTTGTCTTTAATTTTATGAGTGGAGTTGGTATTTAAAAACCAACCCCAGAGAACATGGGGACATGTGTATGCATATGGCTGCTTTGTTGTACAACAGAAACTAACACAGTATTGTGAAGCAATTATATTCCAATAAAGATCTATTACAAAATAATAAAATAAAATAAAATAAAATGTTCCACTAAAAAAAAAAAAGAAAAAAAAAACCAACCCCAGAAATAGGAACTCAATATCCAGTCACTTAGCAAATGCAGCTAATCTAACATTATTTTGTTTTATTTTGTTTTTATTCCTTGAATGCACCTGAGAATTCTGCAGGTCATGTGCAGCAGGGAGGCATGGATAATAGGCGGAATGAAAGAATAAGAAAACAAAGAGATTGTGAAATATTTGGATGACAGGTAAAATTTAACACAATAACATTTAAAATGGACAAGTACAAAATCATTTCTCAGATTAAAATGAAACAAAACAGAGCAAAACCAAAAAGAACAAAAAAGCCACTAATACACTGCTTTCCGACAGTATAAGTGGTTTAAGAGCTTCTATGTATTCTAAGCAGAATAAAACCCCTGTATTTAATGGAATAGTTAAAAAGGGCTGATATGCTATGGAGCTGCATTATCAGGAATATGGTGCCCGCAATATGAGAGCTGAGAGCCCCACCCTATTCTGTCTTTGCCAAACCATGTAAAATGGCCCTGTATTTTAACCTTGTTTTTAAGGAGGATGTCAAGGCTTATGAGAGGTCCTGATGATGTCAGGTAAAATACGGTTGGAGGAACCAGGATGTTTAGCCTGAGGAGGAGAAATCTTTTCAGGAAGACTTGATCTCTGGCTTCAAATATACGAGGATCAGTCACGAGAAAGAGAGATTAGACTTATTCTAGGTGATTCCAATGAGCAGAGTAAAATTATGGGAAGGCAAAAACCAGTTCAACATAAAGAAGCATTTATAGAGCTTTAGAAATAGGTGCTTAATTTTTTTTGAATGAATGAATGATTGTGAGTGAAAGAATGGATGAATGGTCTCATTGAAATGTGATGCCTCAGAAGGGAGTGAAGTCTCTGCTGAAATTTTAAAGGTGAACTCTCCCAGGGGATGTTTTTAGGGGAGCTGAGGGTTGGTAGGAGATTTGAATACCTCTAAGGTTCTTACTAATTCTGAAATTTAATATAATTTGTGACTCTTTTGAATGAAGATCTTATGTTTTCCGTATCTAAGTTTGGAGAGAATTGCAATGGTTCTCAACCAATGTAATTTCTCCCCCAAGGAAGCACTTGGCAAGGTCTGGGGACAGTTTTGATTGTAACATCTCAGTGGTAGGTGGAGGAAGGGAGGGGGATGCTACTGGCATTTTGTGGGTAAAAACCAGGGATACTGCTAGTCATAGTACAATGCACAGCATCCCACAGCAAAGATTTATCCAGTCCAAATGCCAGCAATGTGGAAGCTGAGAAACACGTTAGATGTTTCCCACTCGTTTTAACCAGAACTTGGATTTCCTTGAGCAATGAGGTCAGATGTATTGAATATAAAATACATTTAAGCTCTTATTTTCCAAAGACTTTCCATTCACTCAAAATAGAGTCATACTTGCCAGAATTACTAACTCTGACTGCAAAGAACTACATCGCACTTGCAGAAGTGGCCCTGCCTTTTGGGCTAAACTGTCCAACCTCTCCGCTCTGTCATTAATTCATCCTTTGCCTCTCTCCTGTACCTTTGGCATCTTCCTGTCAATGATCTTTCATAATAAAAAAAAAGCAAAATAACTCTCTTTTTTTTCTGTACATATTGACTAATCTTAACCCCCCTCCCTTTCTCAGTTCAACATCTGTGAAGAGTAATCTCCAATTATTTGCACAGCTTTCATACCATTACTATTTCTTTAGCAAGAAATTGCTAGTGCTTTTTGGTTGTCAAATCTACTGCATATATTTCAGTTCTTATCTTTAATTCTCCATCAGTTTTTATACAGTTGACCAAATGCTTCTAGAAAACCTCTCTTCTTAGTTCTGTGGCTCTTTTTTTTTTTGCGGTATGCAGGCCTCTCAGTGTTGTGGCCTCTCCCGTTGCGGAGCACAGGCTCCGGACGCGCAGGCTCAGCGGCCATGGCTCACGGGCCCAGCCGCTCCGCGGCATGTGGGATCTTCCCAGACCAGGACACAAACCCGTGTCCCCTGCATCGGCAGGCGGACTCTCAACCACTGCGCCACCAGGGAAGCCCTGTGGCTCTTCTTGATCCTTTGAGGACTCTTCTCTTTCTGCCCCTCTATTACATTGATTTTTTTCAGTATTCTATCCATAATCAGCTTTCTCTTTTCACATGGCTCTTTCTAACAGATCAATATGTGTGGCGTTAAGTACCAGTTTATTTCTCATAACTCCGAAATGTAGAACTCGTAGCTATGACTTCACTCCACAGCTCCAGATCTAATATCCATTTACTGTCTCTAAATGAGACACAGTCATCTCAAATTCAGAGTGTCTAAAACTGATTTTTTTTCCATGCCTGTCTTAGTCAGTTTGGGCTGCTTTAATAAAATAACATAGACTTGTAACAACATTGGCTTGTAAACAACAAACATTTATTTTTCACAGTGCTGGAGGCTGATAAGTTCCAGATGAAGGGTCTAGTAGATTCAATGTCTAGTGAGAGCCTGCTTCCTGGTTCATAGACAGCCATCTTTCTGCTGTGTCCTCACATGGCAGAAGGGGCAAGGGAGCTCTGTGAGGTGTCTTTTACAAGGGTCCTGATCCCATACACGAGGTCTCCACCCTCACAGCCTAATCACCTCCCAAAGGCCCGTCATATCCCATTAGGGATTAGGTTTCAACAAGAAATTCAGTCTACGGTAATCCTCAACCTGTTTGTCTTCTTGTATACCTTATATTTGTGATTGGTACCACAATCCAGACATTCACTCTAGTTACAAACTCCGGAGTCATCCTAGACTCCCTTTTCCTTATCTCCCACTCTAGCCCATTAGTCACCAAGTCTTTTTTTGTATTTCACTTTGTGAATATCTCTCGCATTCATTTCTTCTTCTCCATACGGATTTGTGTGCTACCGCCTCATTTAGGTATGTCTGAAATCACCTGTATTTGTATTAAAGCAAACTTTTCAAACTGAAAGAAAAGAAGATGATCATGTTGCTTCTCACTTAAAACTTTTCAATGACCCCATTTTAGCGACATAACAGAACTCAAAGTAACTAACGTGGCTCTTAGGCCATTTGTGACCTACCAGCCCTCCAGTCTCCTCTTCCATCACAAGCCCCAATCACCCTCCAAGCGAACTAGACAAGTTATTCATGCCATGTCTTTTTATAAGTTGTCCCTTTTATTTAGAATGACCTGGTTCATTACAATTTTATTTATCCTTTTCTTAAAAATTAATTGTTTTTAATAAAGTAATAAATATACACAAATTTTAAAAAATCGAATAGTACTAAAAAGTTTATAATGATGAATAGCAGATCTTTGTACCTGCCTTCCTGCCTCTTCACCGCCCTAGAATCAACCACTTTTGACTCCTTCAGGTGCCTCTTCTGTGTTTATCTCTGTATTGCTAAACAGTATGCTTATAATGTTGTTTCTTGACTTGTCAAGTTTAGACTTTGACCTATTGAGATTCTCTTCTACTTCTAGTATAGTTACTATAGGGGTGATACTCAAAGCACTTAAGAACTAGCACAGCACAGATTATGATTAATCACAACCACTTTCCCCACATGGTCTGTGTTGGCTAATTACTGTCCTGATTTTACAATACATTTTGTTAAATTATCAGTATTTACATTATTATTACCATATAAATATTGTCCACTGCTGAAACAAATAATGTACTATAATTATGTCACAGTACATTATAACATAATTACTTGCTTACACAATTTTCATTTTCTAGAAGTTATTAATTGATGTTTTAAAAAATCATTTATTACTCATTAGAAACTCACCATAATTCCCACCTTCTCAGTGAGTCTTTGCTGGCAGGCAGAGTTGATTCTCTGCTGTGTGTTATTCCTGTATTACCTCTTTCGTACTCATCACACTATACCTTAGAGATTTGTGTGTCTATCTTCCTTGTCAAAATGTGAGCTCCTTGAGGTTAGTGATAATATGTTATCTTTGAACCTTCAGTTTTGTGCACCAGTGCCAAACACAAAATGTTTAATAAATATCTGTTGAATTATGGATGGAACAGGAGTGGCCTTTGTCTTTGAAGCAGCCTTCAATATTGGTTGGATGGTTTTGTGAGCATTTCTCTGATTTCTGAGTCGCTCCATACAGATCACTCACTCAAACGCCTGTCAGGGTCTACGCAGTTAAAATAGATGAACGCAGCAAGCCTGATGGGGTCTGTGGCATTTAAAGTGGTCACGTGCTACTAGACTCTAGCCAGCTGTTGCCACGAAGGTGTTTCAGATCTGTGTTGCCAGACCTCCTGCTTTCTAAATAGAAACAGGAAAATCCAGGCTTGATATGAACTGTCATGATTCAATTTTTTAAAACTATGCAGACTAAGTAAATGGTTCTTCAGGCTCAAGCTCGATTTGGTTCATGAGCACCAGCTGATGAAGATTATTAGGTGGGAGTAAGAGGGACTGTGGACCCTGTCCCAGAGCCTTGAGCTTGGCGTCTGGTTGGCCTGAGAATGTCTCTACCGCAAGGGGTCCTCCACAGGGGCTCTACCCAGTGGAATTCCTTTGCCAGCTGATGCCAGCATGTGGAGTGAGCCCTAGCAGAAGAGAGCCTGGGCTCAGCCTGCCAGAAGGTTAGGAGGGCCAGGCAGGGTTTCAATGGAATCAGGACTTCCTCTGTTATGTGGAAATAAAGAATGATGTGTTAAATCATAAGTGATAGTGGGAAGGAGCAGAAGAAGAGTAAAAATTGTATACTATGTGCCAAGCCCTGTGTGTGCCTTTTCTTATGTTACTCAACTTAGTTTTTACAATAGCCCTGAGGCAGAGGTATTGTCATCTTCAGTTTGCAGATGTTGAATCTCTATGAGATTTAGTTTATTTTTCAATTTCCATCATCAGAACAGATCAACTGCAGAATTAATGCCTCTTGAATCTGCCCATGAAGAAAGCCCATGTATGGGATTTTAAAAATGATTTAAATCTGTTTTTATAGTAAAAAAGAAGATGGTTAAAATTTTCCACTAGAAATTGATTGTTTAGTTAGTTTGTTTGTTTATAGGTTGACCTAAGATTGGTCAATCTTTCAACATTTGTTGAATATCCATTGTATTCTGTGTTAGATTCCAGGATTACCAAACTGATTAATATACAATTCCTGTGCTTGAGAAGTCATAAATGATTGTTTCTGGTTTCTTCTAAGTGTGAAAGGAGGGAGCCAGGTATTGGGATAAAAGATAGGAAAAATCTGGAAATTTGGTTGCCAAATTTTTGTTGTTTTTTTTAAAATTTTGAGCTATTCCTTTTTTCTTGTTGCAATCAACAGAATATTCAGATAGAAAAATAAGAATGTGCAAATAAAGAAAATTAAGGAAAAAGTCTTCTTCTAACCATTGTGGGCAACTCTCTACCTACTTACTTACCCAACTTCTTTGACTATTTATCTGTATGGATATTTTTATACTTATCACAAACAGACGCAAACACTCAGATCCCACTACATCACTATTCTGTAGCCTGCTTCTCTTACTGAGGAATATTTTGAAATGTTTGAAAATCATTTTTTATGGCTGAATAGCATTTTATTGCGTGGAAGTATTCCCTATATTTAATCAATTCTCTATTGTTAGATATTTAAGTAATTTCTAATTTTTTATAACCAATGTCACGTGGAGAAATTTTGTAGCGAAGTCTTTTTATGTATGTTAAATTATTTCCTTAGGCACACTTACTAGAAATGAAATTACTGGATTTAAGTGCATGTACAATTTTAAGCTTTTAGCTTCTAGCACACATAGTGCTAAATTGTCCTCCAGAAAAGTAATACTATTTAAAAAAAAAATTTATATATATATATATATATATATATATATATATATAAATATATATACAAATATATATAAAAGAGAGAACAGCAGAGTGACCCTTGATATACCTACCACCCGGCTTCAACAGTTACCAATATGTGGCCAATCTTGTTTCATCTATGCCTTTCCCTCACTACCGCACAGCCCTCTTCCCTGGTTGGATTATTTTAAAGCAAATCGGAGATTCATTAATTTCCTTAATAAGTATTTAAATACATATCTCTAAGAGATATGGATTCTGTTTTTTTGTATCCAAACCACAATATCATTATCACACTTGAAACTGTAACAATTTCTTCATATTCTCTAATGTCCAGACAATGTCAGATTTCCTTAATTATCTCATAAGTGATTTTTACTGTTGCTTTGTTTGAATCAGGACCCTCCCAAGGACTACACTTTGTATTCTAAGCTGTCCTAACCTCGACACGGTGTTCCTCTCTTCCCCATGCCTTTCTATGAAGCCTGTCCTTGTCAGAGACAGAGGTACTTAGCTGGAGGAATTTGAAATTTTTAAATAATTCCTATGAATTGAATATCTAGTTCGCCTGTCCCCAGAAAGAAGCACACTCAACAGTTTATACCTGAAAAACACTGGGTCCGTGTGGCATGGAGAAAATACATTGCTACACAGGTTCATCATCCCTTCTCCCTGGAAATTCATCGGTGTACTCATCCGCTAGCTGAGAACTCCCTCTGTTCTTCTGCTTGTAGGATAAGGCTCCATCACAAGTACGGTCAAGTCTCCTCATTTAAGGGGCCAGGGCTTGTCAGATGTAAGTGATGCTGGCTTGAAAATTCTGTCTTGAGCCCTGAGCTTAAAAAATGAGACACACTGGCCTGTGTAGCCCTCCCTTGCTGCGGGAGAATGACTTGGAAATGGGAGCCACAGGCTTGTTATTTTCATAAATCGTCATGACTTTGATAGAACCTTTCACATTGAGCACATTTTCATTGAACAAGTTTTCATGTTTGTTTTGGTTCTGTTTTAAAATTGAAGGTCTAGTGATCCTCCACTGTGTTGTGGCAGATGGGAATTCAACCAGGAGTCCTGAAAGTGATGGCCTTCTCTGTGGAGATCGTGGAGAAAATTGCCCAGGTAACGCATAACAAGCGATGCATTTGTTTTTATCAGCTTTATATTCAACCTCAGAAACTTGACCCCCCCTAAATTGTAAGTTGTTGATAATATAATAATCATAAAACTAGGTAGTTTTTTGAGCACATGTTAATGTACCAGGCTCTGGGCTTTACATACAGTAATTCATTCACTCCTTGCAAGAACCCTATGAGCTGGATAATATTTTTTACTTTATTTCAAGGTGAAGCTAGAAAGAATACGTAACTTGCCAAAGGTCACACAGCTGATATATCACAAATCTAGGATTCGCGCTCAGGTCTGTCTCATTCTAGTGCTTCCATTCTTCATCATTATACTATTTTGGGCATCGTAGATGTGTGTGTGCTTCAGCCTCTAGCATGTGATGTCTTGGACTAGATTCATAGAAAGCTGGCATATTCTATTCAAATTAAAAAATTATTTTTTTCTATTTTATAACTTAGAAGAAGGGAAGAAGGCAACAATTTTAAAACATATTTTACCTTGAAGATTCCTGAATTAGTATTCTCAAATTTAGTAGTCTGAGGCAGGGATCAGCCTTCGTAAAGAGTCAGATAGTAAGAATTTAGGTTTTGTGGGTCATGCGGTCTTTGTTGCAACTATTCTTCTCTGCCATTGAACTATGAAAGCAGCCGTAGACCTATGCAAATGAATGGCCTTGGATGTCTTCCAATAAACCTTTATTTAGAGAAACAGGCCGTGGGCCAGATTTGGCTTTGGGGCCATAGTTGGCTACCTCCTGGTCTAAGGTCTGTCTGTCCTTTATAAATTGCATGGTCTGGTGTTCTACAGGAGTTGTTGCTTATTTTAAAACAAAGCAAAACACAACACAGGCCAATTCCGAAAGTAGGGCAGAGTGGAGAAGAGCCTCCTGTATTCCCTGGAAACTTCTCTGAGCTGGGAGTATGGTGACGTGGTGTTAAGTGCTCCTTTCCTAGCACCCTGGGAATGTTGTAACTGAGCCAGGAACACGCTGAGCAAGTCATCCTGATGTGAGTCATCAGTTCCAGCCCAACCTTCATCTTTCTTTCCCTCCCACTAGTGGGTGGTCTGGAGAGCGCCCAGAGTCTGTGGAGTCCATCGCTGTGTTAGGTCATGCTTGTGTGGGTCTTGTCACCCATGTAGTGAGAAGGACAAAGTCAACTTTATGTGTCTGTGTGCTTTTCTTCAGTCTGGTTTCAAACGTCTTAAATGACAGCATTTTCACATTTCCTTTGGGAGATTATTCCATAATCTGAGGATTGACCGTGTTAAAAAAAATCTTCCTCATCATCCTCCTAAATGTATTTTTATATTTTTTATTGTAGTAAAAACATTTAACATGGGATCCGCCCTTTTAACAAAATTTTAAGTGTACAGTACAATATTATTAATTATGGCAACTGATGTTGTATAGTAGATCTCTAGAAATTATTTATTTTACAGAACTGAAACTTTAAGAGGAGAGAAGAGGAGAGATGAGAAAGCATTGAGCCTCAATGCATTGCAGAATTTAGAGGTTAGGGGAGCTGAGGTCAAACCAGCAGGGGAGAATGAGCAAAGGAGGTATCACATGCATTCTTTTTTTTGTTTGTTTTTTCCACACGCACTCTTGAAAAACAAAAGGAAATACAATTTTTTCCCTGTCGATTCTTCTTTGTCTCCTAGCCATGAATAATTTTAGATACATGAAATACACTCAAATCTCAATACTGGATTCTTTTTTCTTCCTTTAAAGGGCTGGAATGAAAAGGGCAGCTCTAAGTGAAGGTTCACTCCTGTAAGCTCAGAAATGGTTGGCACAGTCCTTCTGCTTAAAAGACATGCTGATCAGACCTGATTGGCCCCCCGTGTAAGCATATCCTAGTAAACCAGGAAGGTAATAAGTACATCTGTGAGATTTATTTTTCTTTTCCTGGAGAAACAGACCAATTCACAGTTTTACAGGAAACTGCATTGAATGGAAGACAAATGGGAATCCTCAATTACAAAAAATTTTCCAATTTTGCACTTTTTCAAGAGCATCATTAATTTACATTCCCCTGTCCCACAGAGATGGTTGGCAAGATAAGAAGGAAAATTAACTTAAAAAGTATAAAACTTTCTTCCTCCCCTCCTGGCTTAAGAAGGTTGTAAAATGAAGAAACCCTTATTGGGAAGATGCTTAGAACATTAAAGCCTCAGGCTGTACTTCATAGAATAGGAGGAAATGTTTCTCCAGACTCTGCTGTGACCGCTTGAACTCTTCTGTGCACCGGTTGTTCCCCCTATTTTTTAGGTCAGATATCTGTGTGAGAAGATGAATTTATAGGTATTTGTTTTCCTTCCTCTCTCTCCTTGATAACACTTGTGGGACTTCTATCTCAAAATTTAGTATCCCTTTTTAAATCTCTTACACAGAGATTGAACTATGTATCTAACTAAAAGTTTAGAGATACAAGAGGTTATAAATATTGTAATGAGATTTACCAAAAAAGCATTGTCATAGTAATTGTATATTACCCTTCGAGTTGATTTCAGAAGAGTTGCTGATATTAGTATCATTTGCAAAATCATTAAATAGATTTTTCATGAGCATTATTGGAATAAATAAGGGAAGGTTTTCTGAAAAGTAAACCTAATGTATCAATTGTGAAGAGTTTTAATCACAAAGGCATCACAAAGCCTGTTTTGGCTTGAGGATAAGAACCATGTACAGAAAGACTAAGGAATCACACTGTTTAATCAAAGCATCCATCAAATTGAGGAAAATTCCATATTTAAACTAGGTTATTTGGGTGTCTGCTGTATTCCTCCACTTTAGTTTGGCCCAAGGGAATCCATCACATGTCATCTAATTATTCATATGACCCTAAGAAGGTGACCACTTCCTATCTATCTGCCCATACTATCAGTGAAAGCTATTCTTTTTCCTGATCCCTTTTACTAACTCTTAGAATCAAATTTTGACATCACTGACCTGCAGTAGCCCTGGTGGTTTCTTATTTAATTGGTTGTAGAATCTCTGAAATACAGTGTCTCATGAAGAGTTTACGATATGTTACCTGCGGCGCCCATCTGCTTATAAGATTGTGTCGCGATCTGATCCTCTGGTACATGTAATTTTCTCCAGCAATTTTGTGGGACAAACTCACTCCCAGAGGAAGGTTCTGGTTTGAGGAATGTGGGTTGGAAAAGAGTAAGGTGGGAGGGAAAAAGATCAGTTAAGTTCCACCACCCCCAGTATCAGGGAAATCTTCACGGCTGTTACATTTTCAAGACCATACCATATACTTCTCAAAAGAGAAACACAATACATGGGACTCTTCCAGGTTTTAAAGTTCCAGAGAGAAATCTTAGGACATTTTCTGCTTGGTGGCATGGAAGGGTTTTTAAATCCAAATAATGCTGGGAATATTTAAGGGCATGCTTATTTGCAAAGGAGAGAACTCTGTGAGCAATCAAAACAGGGCCTGGCAAACATTTCCCTGGCATGGATTTGTGTTGCTTGGATGAACCATGGCTGATCAAGTCACCGCATCCAGCAGCTGCTGGTTAAGGCGCTCTCTGGTATCTTGCTCCGTATGGTGTTTATTAAAAGACTGGCTATGTTTAAAGGCGCGTGACAGCCAGAGGAATTAGTAAAGTTCAGGATACAGAGCCATATGGCTTATATTTAAAGTCAGGTGTGCTTTGCAAAGTAGAAAAGACCTTTCTGGAGCAAGTAAGTCAGTTAAGTCTTACTGCTTCTTTATGGGAGTATAGTTGATTTACAGTGTTGTGTTAGTTTCAGTTGTACAGCAAAGTGGTTCCGTTATACATATTCTTTTTCAGATTCTTTTCCCATACAGGTTATTACAACGTATTGAGTAGAGTTCCCTGTGCTATACAGTAGGTCCTTATTGATCATCTATTCTTAAATTCATCTCCTTGCCCTCCATTTCCCTGCCCCAGGCCTATATCATGTATTGTGTCTGCATGGCTCGGATATGCCTCGGATTCCTCTTTTCCCCTTTGGCATCTTCCTACTTTAATCCGTTGTGCACTTTCCTGTCTAATACATTGATAAAACACTTCACAGTTTAGGTTTTACATATTTCATGTAATTTAATCCATAAGAACCTTCTTCAGCTCTCTCCCACCTTGTATTTCAAGGGTAAACACTTCAGCCCACTGACATTTGTGGACTCTGACTTCCTTTCACAGCCATCCTTGGCTACTCTCCTTCAGGTCTCTTCCATATCCATTACATCTACCACCCACCTCCTGCATAAGGCTGGCATATTCCCAACCCCGAGCTTTTGCTCTTGACATTATCCACAACTCAACTGCTTGCTCACCTCCTCCTAAAAAAGTCTACATTTCCTAGAAATTTTCTTTAATTAGATAAGCCCTCTTTGTACTGGCACAAGATTTCTCTTAGAATTGTCAAGATTTTCAAGATTCTAGAATCAACTCATTTACCGAGGACTTTATTGTCCCAGGTACTTTGCTAGGAATTTCCACATGTATTTTTTATCTGAGCCTCTCAACAGCCCTTTAAGGTAGATGTTATCATCTTCAATTTCCAGATGATGAAACTGAGGCTCAGACAGCTTAATTAGCTTGCCTGGACCCATAGGGCTCATGAAAGGCAGAGCTGAAAATGAAATACTAATTTCCTTCCTCCTAAGCCAGTATTTTTTCCACTGTTTCCATGGTTACTACGGTTGTTTTTACTGGTTTGTTGCTTTTTATCGACTTAAATTTGTTCTATTGTACCAATGTAGATAGTTAGATAGGATATCCCTTATTCCTTTGATGTTTTCCAATGCCTACTACAGGGCTATGGAAAGAGGAAGTACTTGATGGATGGAAGCTGACCTTCATTTGATCAATTTATTTGCCAAAGTGCACAGATCTTTGCCTTTGAGACATTTTGCAGTTCTTTCTGCGAGAAATTTCACTAAGAGTCCCATTGATTGGCATGCGTGGGAGCAAACGTCTGGCACGTACAGGCAGTCCGCATGGCTGGTAATCAAGTCACCAACCAAAACCAGGTCAGCCAGTGCCTCAACAACATTCTGTCACCCTCCGAAAGTCTGTGACCTGGCATCACAGAAATTTGCTGTGTGTAGATCATCCAGAGTCCTTTGCAATTTTTTTATATAGGCATATGTATGTATATACACTCATTTCGTAATGTTAATTAAGAAGTTTAGTAGACACTGCTATTTATAAAGGGATTGTGTAATGTCGTTGGGGTGCCAGGTGCCATACCAAACCTAGTGGGAAATGCCCTCTGAAGTGACCACTGTAGGCTTTCTGGGTCCACAGGTGTCTGAGTCCTGCAAGCTGTCGGTCATACCATGACTATGGAAAGGCCGACCCTGGGCTGGAGCTGGCTAGTTAGCAGTTTTCTCTGGGTGTCTGTTGTGAAGCAACACATGGAACAGCTAGTTAGTATTTCTTTACTGTTTCTCTTGACAATCCTTGTGTCTTGAAACTTTCTACACGTGAACGATGGAGAAATCGCTCCATATTACACCCCCCGGTGAAAAATTAACTTTGAAAAATTAGGCAATTAAGATTCTGAAAGGTAAGACAAGGAAGTCAGTGTAGGAGTGAAATCCTGGATATGAAGCTTACAGTGTTTTCCTCCTTCAGGGCAAGAGAAACCCTCCAGGGGTCAGATGAGAGGGATAATCTCCCATTCAGAGAAGCAGGACTTCTGGGTGCCGCAGGCTGAGAGCAGATGACAGCTACCTGCCTGACGGAGCACCAGAGTGGAGCAGGCAGAAGCATGGACTCTGGGACAGGACTGCCTGGGTTTGAGTCCCAGGTCTGCCACATATTAGCTGCATGATCTGGGAAAGTGATTTAGCCTCTTTGAGTTGTGCTTTGCTCACCCATAAATAGCAGTTAGAACAGTACTTCCCTCACAAGCCTCTTTGGAGTATGAAATGAGTAAATACAGCCCTCCCTCCGAATCTGCGGGTTCTGCATCCGCAGATTCAACCAACCACGGATTCCAGCTGGGGGATACCGAGGGCCGACTGTAAATGCCATTTAATACAAGGGACTTGAGCATCTGCGGATCTTGGTGTCACCTGCGGTCCTGGAACCAATCCCCCTCAGATACCGAGGGATGACTCTCTCTATAAAGCTACAGACCAGCATCTGGCACTAAGAGCTGTGTTTAAGTTAAAAAAAGAAAAAGAAAGGAAAAAACCCTCCTCTCTTTTCAATGCCATCAGCCCCATGTCTCTGACAACCTTCATGGAAAGAAGAGGCTTCTCTCTTACCACAATTATGCTTTACGCTTTAAACAACACTAACGTTTCTGAGAGGTAGTTTGGACAGAAATCTTAGTTAAAATATGAGACGTTCCTGTCACAATCCCCATTAGCCAATCTCTAGGGCTAGTTTCGGGTCACAAAAGTCCGACATATGCCAGTGTGGGGAAAAGGAGAAATGAGAGATTGGAGTATATTCCACAGAAAAACTGGTAGCACAGTTAGGAATATGATTCTATTTACAAATGTATATTTAAAGTGAGTTGATTTATTGAATCATTTCTCATTCTTCAGCTACGACCACACAACCAAAGCGAAGAGGCCACTTCTCTCGGTGCCCCAAACAGTACAAGCATTACTGCATTAAAGGGAGATGTCGCTTCGTGGTGGCCGAGCAGACGCCCTCCTGCGTGTAAGTGAAGCGCTGAGCCGACAAGCAAAGGGGTACAGACTGGTGCCGGTTTGGGGGGTGACAGGACTGGAAAGTCTGAGCTAATCCAGCCATCTGTTGGGATGCAGTTCCCCCTGGTCTTACCCCCTCCCCTCCCTGCGCCACTTGTTTAGGGGCCCCGTTGGACAGCTACTTATGGAGAAACTGACGCACACTTTCCTGCTGAAATATGAGCATGTGAGAGTCCAGATCGCCTTCCAGGCAGGGCTGTGTCTTCTGCTGCCTTGCGCAAGCAAAACTGTTTCTGTCCAGTGTTAAGGATGCTTTTCAGCTCAAATGAACTCCCAGGGGTTTATTGCACTCGAATGCAAACACAGTCTTCTGGCGTGTGTTAGGTGGTTCATGGGGAATGTAAATATGAAAGAATTTCTGCCAAATTACAAGCTACTTTTGCAGGTGTCAATTAAGTGCATGGAAATCAGTCCTATTTTTAGAGATTCACAACGCCTGTTTAGTACAGCAGGGAACTGGGAGGAAAGTTCTCTTTCCAACTCTTGGTAGATTGAGTCCAAGTTTAATTTTACTCAGGCACAAACAAATTTTTTGCATATCTTAAATATTTATTTTCTTCTAAAGATGTCTCTGTAAAGTGCTGTCTGAGACCCTACCTCGTAGAGGAGCAAGATGATTTCTTAAGTATATTTTTGACCTAAAGTCAGAGAGAGCTGATGTTCTTCTGTGTAGTGGCCCTAGTATTCTTTTTTTTTTTTCACAAGTATCTCAGAACAGTGATTCCAAGCCCTGATATAGTGGAACATTGAAGAGTCATGGACTTCTTCAAAGTTTGATTACAATTAAATTTAATTTAAAAATCAATATACACAGATAATACTTAGAGGGGAATAAGAAAAAAGACTAATGTAAGGAAATAAGGAAAATGTGTTGGGAAAGGTAGAGCTGATTTTTGTTTTTTTATAAATGTATTTATTTATCTTTGGCTGCGTTGGGTCTTTGTTGCTGCGTGCGGGCTTTGTCTAGTTGTGGCGAGCAGGGGCTACTCTTCATTGTGGTGCGCGGGCTCCTCACTGTCATGGCTTCTCTTGTTGCAGAGCACGGGCTCTAGGCGCACAGGCTCAGTAGTTGTGGCTCAAAAGCTGTAGAGCCCAGGCCCAGTAGTTGTGGTGCAGGGCTTAGTTACCCCGCGGCATGTGGTATCTTCCCAGACCAGCGTTTGAACCCGTGTCCCCTGCATTGGCAGGCGGATTCTTAACCACTGCGCCACCAGGGAAGCCCCTGAGTGTTTTATCATCTATAAAAGAAGATAACATCTTCCTTTCGAGTGTTGAAAATTAAGCAAAATAATACAACAGGCAAAAGTACTTATTGTGATACCCAGCACAGAGTAAATGTTCCATAAATTGTACCATTCAAGTGAATGGGAAGTATACATCTTAGGCCTGACCTTTTAGGTGACTTGGTGTAGCACAGGTCAAGCAAAGCTGTCTTGTAATTGGTGATTACGCTATCTTGGGAAACCATAAATATCTCCTTTTGCTTGGGATCATAGGAGTTTGTGGACTCCTGTCTTTACATAAAAAACCAAAGTGTGTTTCAAATAACTCAAGTCCCTTCTTAGTCTTCTCAGTATTTTTGTGGAATGGAGATGGTTTGTTTCCAGGTACATAACTTTGATTTATTTACATGGCACAATTCATTTAGGTAGTGTTACATGTGGGTGGGTGCACGAACTGGGGAGCCAGACTTCCTGTATTTGAATCCAACCCCACTCACTTATTTTCTCTTTACCTCAGTTTCTCCACCTGTCAAATGGGATTCATAATAGCACCTACTTCAAAGGTTGTTATAAGGATCAATTGAGTTAATACTTATACATCTATTAGAACAGTGTCTGGTGATTATTTCTGAATAGCGATCCCAAATCCTGATTTTTCAGAGTCCTCAAGGGTCATAGCATCTTTAAATGTTATTTTTAATTTATAAGATGTTTATTAAATAAAAACTCATTTATTCATTTGCTCAGCATTTATTAAACATCTCCTAGCATCTTTCACCCTTTGCCTCTTCCTCTCCCATTGAAATGACCATCAGCTGATATGTTATTAATCTGATGAGCAGTGAAACAATGTGAGAGCCACTGTAACTGGCTGTGTAAGAGTCTGACCAGCTACATGGCTTCATTGGGTTATAACTTACAGGAAGGACTGCTTACTGAGAAATTCATTTAAAGCATGGGTGAGCAACTGAACCCAGAACTTATAATTAGAAAAACATTCTGAAAGCAGCAAGTAATTGCTATGTACTTTATGGGCACAGTTATTTGTTTAAAAATGCTGTATTTAGTAAATTTGTTAGAGAAACATTTCTGCTAATTGCAAGAGACTCTATTTGTAGATTTTAATTATAACCTGAAAAAAAAAAATCAAAACTCTAAAGACCTCCCTCCCACACATGCAATTAAAAGTGATTTTTTCCCCCCAGTTCCAGTCCTATGTGCAAAAGATTTTTGATATTTCAAGATATTTCTAAGCTCTCTTCCTGTTATTTTGACCTTGCAATGAACAGCCTAGCTATCTTGCAGGAAGCAATTTTCCCTCATACATCCTGGGGTCATTTTGCAATAGATGGCATTAGGTGTTTTTGCTCCTTTGCTTGCATTGAGCCTCACCTTTCAATTGATGGTTGTGACTGAGCGAGGCGTTTTTTTTTCTAAGCGTTGTATCAGCTACAATATTGCCAGCTAGTAAGGGATCTCCTCACTTGAGAAATAAAGCTTTGTGGGAATTAATTGCCTTAGCTCTTATCAAACATAAACTGTCGAGTGGCCTGGCAATAGATCCTTTCATAAAAGAAACAAACACAACCAAAAATGAGGTTGCACAGGCATCTTTGTAAGAAGTAGAGCTTCATCTTTCTGAGATTTCAATAATTATGTATATGACCAGTGTCTCTGTGTTTTGAATGAGTCTGAGGAGAAGAAAAAGCGAGAATATTTGTTAGTGCAAAGGTGTTGATGTTACAACACATAATTTTGGTTTTAAAGTAGCCTCAGACAAACTTCTTAGTCATCTTTTATGCATCTTACACAATTCAGAGAATACTATGGATGGTCCCTAAATCACTGAGCTGTAGGGGGTTGAGTGTTGCTTGGACAAATCTCGGCTTGGTCAAATGGCTCCGTATCTGCACCTTCAGAAGTGGGGCATATGCTAAGTTGAGGTGAATTCAGGACTGTGTTGACGGAGTTGGAAGAATGCGAGGGGGAATAGTGCCGTTTGGAGAGTCTGTTGATTTCTGGTCTCGGCACTTTACTTGGGCCATAGGAAAAAGGGGCATTTAGAGGAGAGTGGAGGGCATGGTGTACAGTTCTGAATATGTGGCCTCAGAGGGTCAGATAAAGGAACTGGAGAGGACGAGACCTATTGCATTTTGAGGGGATGCAGTTGGGAAGGTGGTGAAGGGAAGAGTGTTACCTAGCTGTTACTCCTGAACGCAGTAGAACCAGAACAGATGCATGGAAGTTAAAAAGAGAGGCCAGGGGGCTAGGGGTTGGGGGGAGAGAAATCCTGTAGAATAACATTTATGGAGCTTTCTATGTGTTCCATGTTTGATCATATAAGACCATATACTTTAAAAGTAATTCATAATAGGAGAATTTGGGCACACTGAAACGCTTTGTATTGTCCTGTGATGAAATGGGAAATCCTGGGACTTTTTGAATTCCCTGTTCTGGGGGTATTTAAACACTTGGGAGTGCCGTGTAGGGAATTTTATCACCCCCTTCCTTTCAAGACAGATTTTAGTAAATTGTTATCATCCCTGTTTATTGATATTAGGCATATTATTAATAATGTTCAAGGGATGACAGGTTTTCAGCAAAGAATGAAATTTCTCAGGAACACAGTGGTTTTACAACTTAACATTTCTTAAGGAACTACACCCTTTCTTAATTCCAAGTAATGAATACAATGTTAGTTTCTTCCAAAAGGAAACAGTAAAGATTCTTAAAAGTCTTTCACTTTTGACCTTGTTGCCCTCTTCTTGTTTCACTTTTGTAGCTGTGATGAAGGCTACGCTGGGGCGAGATGTGAGAGAGTTGACTTGTTTTACCTAAGAGGAGATAGAGGGCAGATTTTGGTGATTTGTTTGATAGCAGTTATGGTATTTTTTATCATTTTGGTGGTCGGCATCTGCACGTGCTGTCAGTAAGTACTTTTAAATTTAATTTTAAGGGACTCTGAAAACTCTTATCTTTCCTATCTTCTTTCCTTCCTTCCCTCCTTCCTACCTTTTCTCTTTCCTTTTTGCTTTGATTTAAATCACTTTTCACACTTTGCCATCATTTATTTAGAAGCATTTACAATAAACACAGGACATATACTTTTTGTCATTTTCTGAGCATAATTATTGTAATTTAAAATAAAATTTATATAAATCTCCTAATTAAAAAAAAAAAAGGAGGTGGGCAAAATGAATGAAGGTGACCTAAATGTACAGACTCCTAGTTGTAAGATAAATAGGTCATGGGGATGTAATGTACTAATGGTGACTATAGTTAATAATACAGTATTGTATATTTGAGAGTTGCTTAGAGAGGAGATCTTAAAATTCTCATCACAAGAAAGAAAACTTTTGTAACTATGTGTGGTGATGGATGTTAACTAAACTTACTGTGGTGATCGTTTTGTAATATAAACAAATATCAAGTCATACCTGAAATGAATACAATGCTATATATCAGTTATATCTCAATTTGAGTCAATTATTTAGTCCTAAAGTCCATCATATTTTATGTGGGTTTATTAATAGGCTAAACAATACTTTTATTTTCTTAAACTGTACCATGACACAACAACTTTGAAAGATGGAAACAAAAATATTTTTCTCTTGGTCACATTAAAATAATGAATTTTATTTATGAAAGATGACTGCACTGTTCCTCCTGCCTTTACTTTTCATTATATACCTCATCTTTGGTAATTAAGAAAAACCTTGTTTTTTCTCTGAGACAGAATGGCTTGGTATAATTCTTAAGTTAGTTTTGGAAACTCATCGATTTTTTTATCAGGCCAGGACTCCCACATAGCATGCTAAAAAGACATTTTCTAAAATGCTACCTTCTTGTCTTGAGAAGCCTCCTAAATTGTTCCATTTACCCTCGGGCTGTGGTATTTATTAGAGGAGGGTGTTGCCTGATTCCTTTCTTTACAACGTTCTGGGTAGAAAGACATTAGCATAGCTATCGGCAGTCTAGAGTGATTTTTGTCCCAGCTCTGTCATTAGACATCTTTGAGACCTTGGACAAGTTTCTTAACCTCTTTAAACTCTAATTTTATTTTCTGTAAGACAGAGGATTAAACCAAATAATCTGTAGGATTCCTCCTAGGTATAAAACTGAAAGGTATTTTTTAAGATTTTACCTACTTTATGGCAAAAAGGAGTTTTTATAAGGCCAAGTTTGGGGCAGAGCTGGGAAATGCCCTATTTTATTACATTAATTTTACTTTAAGAAAACTGGACTGCAGCCCAGAATATCTAACACACTTCTTAATTAGTATATCTAGAAACTTAATTAACATATCCAGAGGCTACCCTCACTCTCTTGGTTTTCTCATGTCTGTTTCCATTTTGTACTATTTCTTATTTACACATTAAATAATACTTATCAGTCTGTTTTGTAAAATGGCTTGGCCTGAAAAAGTTTCTTGTGCTCACCAAGATCTATCAACAATTAGGTACCATATTCTCCCTATGTATCTATAACTACACCCTATCCACACTGATGCTATTGTAGCTATCATGTGAGCCTAGAGAAAGGGATGGATAAAGAGAGAACCTAAATTTTATTTTTTAAAAAAAGGAACCTATACATTTTTAACAGTCTAGAAATAAGATCATAGGCTCTCTTGATTAATTTTGTGATTGCATTAACTAATAGGGCCACACTAATTTCTAACACTTTGTTTTCCAAGTCCTCTTCGGAAACATCAAGAAAGAATAAAGAAGGAAGAAGAAATGGAAACTCTAGGTAAAGATATAACTCCTATAAATGATGACATTCAAGAGACTAGTATTGCTTAATGGTAAGTGTGATAAACTTGGTAGATGGGGAACAGGTGACATTTACCTGGTGAAGTAGGGCTTAACTGCATCAAGTAAATCATTGTTTGGAATTTGATTATGTTTAAAAACATCTAAAAATAAATTGACTTTTTTTTTCATAGAATCTGAAGACAAATAAAAGACTTTCTCATATCTTTCTTTTGGATGTCACTCTACCACAGAGATAGAATGTGGACTTTTATATACTTTTTCTAACGTACTGAGATCAGTCTGCTTTCTAGTTCTGCATGGCTGTGGTCGTTATTTTATATTCTTATAAAATACTATAAGATACTTGATATATTTTTCCAATATATCACAAGAAAGAAGAATTTTAGTTTAGACATCTCACACTGAATGGAAATAACAAAAGCAATATTTTAATAACTGCATTTATTGAGCATTTACCACATGCCAAGCACTGTTCTAAGCTCTTTTAAATATTCTATCATTTGGGATTTCAGCAGGAATCACAAATCCTCTCGGATGATCCAAAAAAAGACATTTCGATGAAGGGGCTGGGAGTGCAGGGATGAGGGCACCCATAGGAACGTTGAGGCTCCCAGAGTCTAGCAATTGCAGGAGGCTGTAATGCTGGGGAAGAGTTACCTTGGCATTGAGAATCTGGCTGTGCTGGAAGACCCCACCAGGCAGGAGCTGTAGCTGTGGATGGAAATAGCCACAGCCGGCACCTAAACAATGAAGGAGGCAGGAAGTGGAGAAAAATGCCCCCAAACCTTCTCTCCTCTTGCCTTCAGATCCTTGGCAGGTGCCTCCCACTAGCCAAACTCAATGAGAATCCAGAGGACAAGGGAGCCCTGGTGATGCAATCTGTAGGTCAGCCCCACCCCGGAGCGCGGAGCAGCACGGAGGAAGACTCAAGGGGGCAGACGGAGCATAACTAGCTCAGTCAGACAGGGTAGTTTTGTCTGTAAGGCATCAAGCACAACCAAACTGGTTTAAAATAAAGGAAGTGTATTGGCTCACACGCACTGGCAGCCCAGAGGGAAGGTAGCATTCACACTTGCTTGTACCAGAGTTCCCATGCAGAGAACAATTATTTCTGTCCTTCTGTTCACCAGTTGAAGAGTTGGCTTCATCTTTGGCTAATTCCTCTTAGGTCATGGAAGAGGCCGGTAGCAATCAAGGCCACATACTTTCTTGTTCCCATCCAGCAAGCGAGAAAGGTGACTTTCTATAGCTCGCCCCACAGTGCAAAGAATCTCCTTTCCCAGGAACGTCCAGCAGATTAATAGGGTATAGTAAATGCTTATCAAGAAATTATAATATTCTCCTAACTTATTACCAGAATGACACGAATGAATTGAAAACAAAAATGCTGGCTCTAGATATTTTTTGTAATTACGTAGTACATTTCTTTTCAATGGCTTGCTCTTTTTTTCCTTTTTCCTGCAGTCTATGAAGGTACCTCCAGGCTGGTGGCAAGCTACAAAATACCTTACTCATTTGAAAATGGACAGACTGTGTCTCAGGAAAACAGCTAGCAAAATGAATTTTAAATAATGTATTTACTTTTTGTTTGTAATGTTAATTTGTGTTGTTTACTGTTGTTTTTATAATAATAATAAGTAATTTTATTATTATATAGTATTTGGGAAAAGCACCCAGTTAAGAAGGGAAATTTTAATAAACTTCCACTTAAGTTTTGTCACCGGGATTACTAGTCAAACAAAGAAGAAGAGTAGGAAGGAGTTTAGATCCGAGGAATTGAATTAATAATAAAGCTACTATTTATCCAAAACTTACTATGTGCTAAGAGTTTGAAATACATTATTTCCTTAATTCTTTTAAGGATCTATGATCCTCATTTCTCATGTATAGAAACAAGCCCTAAGAAGTTAAATAATCTAACCCAGTTTTACAGAGTTAGGAATAAGTAGAGCTGAAACTGGAACCAAGATTTACCCAAGTTCAAAGTTTGTGCTCTTAACCATCATTTTTTTTCATTGGAGTTGTTGCAACCTAACTCACAATATAACCCAAGACTTCACACTAACCTGTGTTTTGCCATGACTCTGAGACACTGGTGCATTTTCCTGCAGAAACTCAGAATGCAGTGTCCTGGATATATGTTATTGTTACCATCATGCTTTCCGTAGTCTTGACTTTCATTATGCTTCTTTGCTCCTTTATAAATTCTCAGTGATATGCATACATTCTTACATTTCTAAAGCAAACAGATTTGCCCCATAGCTAGGGTAATGAGCAGAGATGGGAAGTAAATGCCTGAAGTCTTTAAGCCCCAGGTAAGTGTCTATGCTCGCTAAAGGATAGATAATAGCACTGGAAGAGGCTATGTATCCCGGGGTAAATGGTCAGTGACAGTACAGCAGAGCCCAGGCAGACACTGGCTGTGACCATACCCTCATTTGTTCTTCTAAGAAAACAGTACCCGTGATTGCTCTCAGGTGAATTTTGGTGCAATCAAATTATGACCATAGTCATCTATCACTTGGGATCATCTTGCCAAATGCTCCTTCAACTCCAGATTACGGTTAATAAAGATTCTTTTTAAACCTGAAAAAGCAGAATGCACATTGAGCCAATATTCCATAGAATATGGAATTTCCTACATTTTTATAAAAAATGGTGAGATGTCCTCAAATTGCTACACTTTGGCTGCTGTGCCTGTCAGAAAAGCAGCTTTTCCAGAATCTTTGTAAATTTTACTTTGCAGTGTAGACTCCACACCCAAAGTGAATCAGAGAATTCAGAGAAAAGGTGAAGTTGTCTATTACCTTTTATCACATGTCATGTTTCAAGTGAGACTGAGGCTGTGCTTATGTAGAACACAGAAATAGCTCAAATATCCATGAGAGCTAACGGAGACAACTGATAATTTTCTAAATCCATTTTTTCTCCTGAGAGTGACCACTCTTGAAATAGGATCAGTTTCAACCAATCCATGTTGTATACACTTTATTTTCAAAAGCCTCCTCTGAGCTCCTTCACGCTCTTTCTCTTTCTCAGTCTTCACTGATAGTAAGAGTGCTTGAAACAAACAAACAAAGGTTGGTTGACCAGTGGATTCTCTCAAGACAATTCAAGCTTGGGAATTTTCTTTTGATGCTAAAATATTAATGGTGTCTCTTGAGATTTGGTAGATCGAACTACCAAGAAAGTACTTCAGAGATTTTCGTATCTTTTCAAAATGTATTTTATCATTGTTTTGCCTACGTTAAATGACCTTGTTTATGTAAACTGTCAGTATTATCATGTAATAAAATAAATTTATTTTTAAAACAAAGCAAATATGTTTACTTAGGAATTTTCTATTGTTACCATGAATTATTAATAGAAATAAATTTGAACACTATTGCCTTAAAAAACCTTATATATTATAGCAACTATCATTAATACGTTTGAAATAGTCTACTCTGACCACGTGTTTTCCTTCGAAACTAAAGAATTTGGAGGTGTGGTAGACACCTATGAGATTGTCTGCCCAACAGCCTGGCCATATTTTTTAACCTCAGCTCCCACCTCCAGTTGCGTTTGGTTGGTCTAAGGCGGGCACTTGATGAAATTGGGCCAATTGGAGTCATTCCCAGGGAAACTGGGAACTTGAAATAAAGTTACTCTTCTTTGGGTTCGTGGGGTATACAGACGTGCATTTTGACACTTTTGGCAGTCATATTTTGCTCCGTGTGGACCAGAAAAGCAAAAGAAGCTGGTGAGAGAAGAACAGAGGCGAGAGGTGAGTTTCCCGATAGTCTGAGTTCGTATCCCGTGCATTCTCAAAGTTTAGATTCGTTCCATTCCCGTGTGCAGCCTCCACGAGACCTGCTGGTATCTTTATAATAAATTCCTCATTTGGCTTAAGCTAATTCTATCTGGATTTCTGTCACCTGGAACCAAGATCCCGACCAGCTCTGGTACAACATGAGGTTGTGGACAACAGTTTCTTAAAGCAGAAATGACATCCTTTATGAAACATTATGTTAAAATCCCAGAGAGGAGGGTGACTTAGCCAGCTCAGAAGGAATCAGGAAAGGCTCCTGAAGGAAATGACACCCGATGACTGGCTCTGAGAAATAAAGGTCTCTGCCCAAATCCTGGGCAGAGGATTTCTCGGATCCTTGTCAAATTCTACAGAATTTCTTGGAAAGCTCTAGCAGTGGAAGGGCTAGTGGGTGTTGCTACAAGGGAATGTGAGAAGGGATGGAATCGATTCTTCATACCTTGTTCCAGAATGTCCTGTGCATGACAGGATAAAATATTTTATCTCACATGTGAGGTGAGATGTTCCCGATTCCAATACTGTTATATTATTAAGCGATGGGCTGAGATGGAGGAGAGCTTTTATTTTCTTTCCTGAAGTGGATTATTTGGGCTTTTAGATTTTCCACTCTGTGTTATTGCCCATGGACTTGGCAGGTTACATAGAGAGTAGAGTAAATTGTTCTGGGTCAAATAACTTGCTATTTGGATAAGGCCCTGGTTTGTGCAAAATTCTGTGAAGGAAGTCCAGGACATATTTCAGCGCTCATGGTTTTAAGACCAAACTATGGCCTTAACGAGACCTTCGTTTTAGTATATTTTGCAATACTATATTATGAGAGCCTAAATATATTGGGGCATTGCTGTCATTCATTCATTCAAAAATATTTATTAAGTACCTACTAAGTGCCAAGTACCTCAGTTCTGGGACCTCATCAGTGAACAAATAGTGACCTCATGGTCACCAGCTTATGTTGTAGTGGATATACTCTTTCATAGCATTGAATTTAAAACAAGGCTTATCCAAGAATTCATGTTATCCAGAGGACATTGTCATTAGACTTTCAACCTATACTACTGTCTTGCAGCATGAAACTCAAGATAAGCATTCACAGAACTCAGTATATGGTAGGAAGAGCAGATTTCTTTTGACCACCAAATGATTTACATATTTTAATAATGACTGTCAGCAAAAAAGAGTATAACTATGTTTCTTTGGTGTAGGAATCTTGGTTTTTACATTTTTTTGTTATGGTTGATGAATATGAGTGCTATATTTGGGCATCTGTTTTCTTCAAATAATTTTCTGTGCTTCAAGGCATTTTTTTCTGCAAAGAAAACCTGTTCCCATGTGATCAACTTTGACAGCTGAGCGTTGATGCCAGAACATAACATGCGAATAGTCTATTCTTGTCTGTCTGTTAGTGTTACTGGACCCTGAGAATGTGTATCTTATAAAAACATCTAGTTGACACTTCTGTAAGCTCACTCGTCCTCAGGACCTGTCGGCTGTTGGTGTCTGAAGTACTCTGAAATTCTACATTAGGAAACTAAATAAATGATACAACTCCAAAAACCGTATCAGCAATGAATTCCAAGAGATAAATTATGTTTATGCTATTGGAAATTTCAAAATGTGGATACCTAGGAAACTTTAAGCAACAATTACAGTCAATACTTGTATTATAAAAGAAATGTTAGCCAAACATATTTTTAAAGACTTTTTCCTCCATTCTTTTCTTATACTTACTCAGGTTTAAGTTACCAGAAAAAAAGCGCAACAGAGGTACTTCAGTAGGTGTTTTCCTTTATCTCTTTCTTCAGCTTATTTAAAAGAAGTCAAGGAAACAGAATTCTTCACAAACACAGAACTCAGTGTTGCTTGCTACAGAAAGTGTAATTATTCTTGTGAGGTGTATGCAGAATAATAAAATATTTTGAAGCTCTGTGATCCAAGCTGGATGACGATTTGTCATATGCTGGATTTTAGTAAGAACTCTTCTACATGGAAGCCCAGGGAGGTTCCGTTTCCCTGATGGAACTCAGAATGAGGCATCAGGGCAGTGGCAACCCTCAAAAACGTCAACTTTCTTTGGCTTTAATTATTAATACTATAATTATTACTATTAATTGAATTGAATTATTAATACTATTTCACAGAAAGCTAATGTCAAGACAGGGATACCCGAGTGTTTTATTTTCCCTTCACCTGAAAGCAGACTTTGAGATGAGCACATGGAAACAGCTATTTATTTGGGAAACAGTTCCAGGCTACACAAGTAAGAGCAAGAGGGGAAAATGAGGCAGAGAAGCATGAGAAGCTCCAGAAGGGCATGTTAGTGAGAGAATTACTGCTGTGGACAGTGGGATTAATCCCACTTGGATCCACTGAGGAACCATGTGGAATGCCCCTCAGAAGTGTCCCACCAAGGCTTGTGTCAAGATGGACTTTCTATTTACAGACATCTGCCCCTCGTTGGTTGAGGGTTAAATGCCCTATACATTTGGGTTGTCCTACTCACAGGTAGAGAAATCCTCTGCTATGTTGGAGAAAGCCTCTGGACAGAGAAACAGAATTGGAGGCAAGTGATGTGGGAAGGTAGTGTTTCTAGATCTGTGGAGCTGACGTCCAGGTGGTGGTGGTGGCTTTGGCACCTGGCTTCCTGCAAGCCTGCCAGCCTCTCTTTCCGCTTCACTGTAGTGACAGGGGTAGAAGGCAGGGTGCAGAAGGATGAGAGAGATGGAGAGAGGAGACAAGACACCCTCGGAGTATGAAGGCAGGCAGTGGAAATGGCTAGAATTTAGCCAAGGTCCTCTGAGACTACCCCCACACCACACTTGTGTTTATTCCCTTCCTCCTTCCCTCACATCCTCCTCTCATCTACTCTCTCTTTTTCTCTCTCTCCCGTTCTTCCTCCTTCTCCGCTGCTTCTTATAATCGATTTTAATTTCACTCATCTTTCAGATAATGCCTACCACAAAGTTTAAGAAATTAACTGTTATTTTTAAAGACTAAGAGTTCCCACAAAATAAAAATATTCTTCTAAATGACCTCTCTCTAGACTGTTCCCCCCCTAAGTTGAGCAAAAGCAATCACCTGCCTTCAGCAAATACACACAGAACTGCCCAATAAATATAGGTTGCCATGGAAACCAAACCAAAAGAGAATAGAGAGATAAGGTTGAATATTAAGGATTTGTTTGGCCTCAGTGCCATTGTTTTTCAAAAAACAAAATTCTTTGGTGTATGAAAGTGTGAACCATTGTTGCCTTTCAGAGATATACCAGGTGAATCCTAAAGCCATCCCTAAACCTTTAGTTTCTGTTCAGTTTAGTGCTTTTCCACCAGCCCTTCCTCTACCTCCTTTTTCCCCTTCCCAGGAGCTCATAAAAGAGCAATTGCAAATGACCTCTGGTGGCAGCATGCGTTGGTGGTAGTGGTGTGGTGGACAGGAAAAGGGATTTGGAGTCAGAGAGACCTGGGTGTGCATCTCAGCTTTGTGGTGATATTTTCCCATCAGCATTTTGACACTGGAGACTCTAATTACCTAGGGTATCTTGACAATTTATTCTGTTAAGTTGAAATGCTCTCATTTTGTTTTTAAAAGATGAAGAGTGCTTCAAGGACCAGTGCATTTTTCTCTGTACATCTTACCGTTCATATTCAAATCTGAGACTCCTTTCCTGTTAATAAGCATAATTTGCTTAGTGCTATGGTTAAAATATTCTGACGCAAGTCATTCAGAGTGACGAGAATTCCTACCTATTTCTCCACAGCTCAGAAACGTCTCAGGAAATTCATCTTCGCTGAAAAGACCAAGGGATAATATTACCAATGGTAATATTACTATGTCAAGTAGCCAAGGGCTGTTTCTTGAGGTTCCATGAAGGCAATTTTTATTGGAGCTTAGGGAAGCATCGCGGGGTGAGGCTGGAACCAGAAATTGCATATTTGAGTTTCAGACCATGGAATTTGTTAGCTAAATGAACTCGGGCGGGTACTTACGCTTTTCTAGTCTCAGTTTTCTTATAAGTCATAGAACAATTTCTAAATGCCTAATTGGACTCCTGCAGGGTTTCTTTATTCCTAATATAAGCCAACATTCATATAGTATATATTATGTGTCAGGAATTTTTCTAATGCTTCACATAGGAACTCATGGAATGCTCCCAACACCCTTACGCACAAGTGCTTAATGTCTTCCTGCAGAGGAAGCTGAAGGACACAAGGTGAATGTCTTGCCCAAGATCACACACCTAGTTAAGTGGCAAATCCAGGATCTAATGCAGGAAGTCTGGCTCCAGACTTTTATCATCACTAGAAAATATTTATGAAGTACTTACTAGTACTTACTAATTTCCTAGATACAGTATTAAGCACTTTACAAATAAAATCTAATTTGTTCCTGTTTGTTCTTATACCTATAAGAACTCTATGGTTTTGGCACTATTAACTAGGTGCAGAGAAGGAATTAGGTTCAGAATGTGAGCTCAAGGAACTTGCCTGTGGTCCTATGATTCACAGGCAGAAATTATTTCTTTTGCTTATCATATTCTCCTTTTACTGCTCACCCTCTCCTTTGCTGGATAAAATTCTCATCATTCTTCAAGTCTCAATGTAAACATTGTTTCTTCTAGTAGTCTTTGCTGAAACCCTATACTAGGCAAATTTGGACTAAAATGGACAGAGATAGTTCAAAATAAAAAAATTATCTCAGTCTCCAAATTTTTATAAGTAGGAAGGAAGCAGTCTGAGAAATCTGCTTAGTTGCAAATGTGTAATTTCATATGGAGAATGAAGGACATCTCAAGTGATGGAGGAAAGGGTGTAGGGAGTGGAAACAAGAGACATAAACAATGGACAAAGTAACCACTCCCTGGGAGCAGAGTTGCCTTCTAACCAGGGATCATTCCTTTTCCCCACAGGAGGGATATCTGACGATGTATACTCAGCTGGATTTCAGAATTGCTATGGAAAAGTGACTGCTGTGTTGTCCTGTTTTTTCCATTTGTGAATGAGAGTCCTGTTATGGTTATTTCGTACCTGTTTTTTCATTGCATGTTAGGTGTGTCAAAAGCAGTTATCTTCTTGTAAGTTTAAAGGTCTCTGAATGAAGGAAATGTGCACCCAAGATGCCACACTCCAGAATTTCATCTACATTTGAACAGGATACAAATTGCAAAGTATTAGATCCTGAGACTGATACTGTGTTGGATCAGACTTTGGGAAGAGTTATGGGGAGTTCAGTGTATTTTGTATTGGGAATGGACTGTGATAGATGAAAACAAAATGGCCACACTGTTCAGCAGTTCCTTCTGTCAAGAGGTGGAATCTGTTCTCCACCCTTACATGTAGATTTACCTATGGGACTTGCTTTGGCCAATGGGGCTCTAGAAAACAGAGGCTTGAAAAATTCTTGTTCATTAAATTTGTTCTTTCTTGTTTGGGAATCCTCCATGTGAAAAAGCCTGGATTAACTTCCTGTAGGATAAAATTTGATGTGAAGAAAGTCCTCACTGAGCTCCGATAACCCACAGATTCATGAGCTAAATGAAATGGTTGTTGTATTAAATCATTAAGCTTTGAGTTGGTTTGCTATGCAGCAAAAGCTCACTGATGTTGGTTGGATTTGCACGTATAGACAGTAGAGAGGAGGGAGTTCCATTTCTATCTTTAATAATATAGCATTAAGTGAGTAGCAGTTGTGAGACAACGCAGGGAAATTTACATGCTGTAGCAGCTTTTCTCTCCAACTTCTGGATTTAACGAACACACACACACACACACACACAAAACTATGCTAATCCAGAATGTACAGAGATCTCTATCTATAATAATCAGGTATTCCAGCGAGGATTATGCTGTGAGATGATGCATTTAGAAGAAATCTAAGCTAACAAACCAACTGATGATCACACCCATGAGATAGTCAAGAGACAAACTTAGTGTACTGAATGAAACAATCAGAAGTAATTTCTTTCTTTCAATCAATATTTTACTAGATGTCTATTGTGTGCCGTAACTGGGCAAAGGAAGACAATATGTAATTCCATTAGTGTATTGTAACTGTAATTAAAAAATTTACTTTCTCAGGCATTTGCTATATTTGGAAGCTCTAACTAAGGGCTCAATAATAAGGAAATAACTCAATAAGATCAAAATAAAGTCTTATCTGGGCAATAATTTCACAGCAAATTTGGTTTGATAAAAATTTCACATGAATCATTTTTTAATAGACACTCAAGCACTGTGAACTCTTTGGAAGACAAATGTCAAGGAAATAAATGTTATGCCTTGCTAATTTTAAATGCACTTGCAATATGGCATCTACTATAAAGGAAATACTTTTATCTGATTTTTGCAGTTTATTATCCTTTTCTGCTTTTGAGGTTGAAAAGGCATTGCAGTTACTCAAGCTTTTTAATTTTCCCTTTTGATATAGAATTCTTACTTTATTCTTATTGAAAGAGTTCTTTAAGAATTAGGTAAAAATTAATAAATTAAAATATTCTTAAAATTTCTTCACATTTAGAGTCTGATTCATTTAAGTCACTTTTAAAAATAAACTTTATTTTTTAGAATGAAATAAAGATTCACAGAGAAATTGTGAAGATGGAACAGAGAATTCTCATTTACTCCACATTCAGTTTCTCCTATTATTAACATCTTATATTAGTATGGTATGACGGTTATAATTAATGAACCAATATTAATATATTACTATAAACTAAAATCCATGTTTGATTCAGATTGCCTTAGCTTTTGCTTGGTGTTCTTTTCGTTTCTTTGTCCTAAGTTCCCATCCAGGATATCACATTATATTGTATCATCAAGTTTCCTTAGGCTTCTCTTGGTTGTGACAGTTTTTCAGCCTTTCCTTGTTTTTGAACTGGGAAGTCTTGAGGAATAAGGTATTTTGTACAATGTCCCTCAGCTGGGATATGTCTGATATTTTTCTCATGATTAGACTGGGATCATGTGTTGTCAGGTGAGAAACACAGAAGTAAAGTACCATTTTCATCACATCGTATCCATGGTACATACCATCAGCATAACTTATCACTGCTGATGTTGACCTTGATCATCTGGCTGAGGTAATGTTTTCCCAGGTTTCCTCATGTTAGGTTACTCCTCTTTTCACATTTTCCATAATATAGTCTTTGGAAAGAAGTCATTATGTGTATTCTACACGTAAGGGTTGAGAAGTTATGCTCCACTAACTTGAGGGTGGAGTATCTACATAAATTATTTGAAATTCTTCTACATGAGATATTTGTCTATTCTCCCCCTACTAATTAATTCATTTAAAAATTATTTAATCATTTATATTAGGATGGATTCATGGATATTTATTTCATACTTTGGGTTATAATCTAACACTATTGCTTATTTTGTTGCTTAAATTGTTCTAGGTTTGGCCGTGGGAGCTCTTTCATTTGACACCTGTGACCGTTTGACCTATCCTCATCATTGTGGGGTCTTTAGCTTGTTCATAAGTTTTTGAATGACAAGCTCTAGCTAAATCTCATTTTAACTTGGTGTGTTGTCTTTCTATTTCTGTCCTGCCTTTGCCTCTGTCTCTCTTCGCCTCTGTCTCTCTTCTTTCTCGTTTCGCTTCCTTTATTCATCATGATCTGAAAATAAGAAAGGATAGGTGATCTCAAATTTTGCTGTTTGAAGGTAAGATAGTTCTTCTTGGAGCCTAGCCAGTGGTTCTCAAATATTAGTGTGCAAAAGAAAAATCTGGAGAATTTGTTAAAACTGCAGACTCTTCCTCGCTGTGAACTGAACTTAATTATGTCCTCCACAAATTCGTATGTTGAAGCCTTAACTTCGACCGAGACTGTATCTGGAGATAGGGCTTTCAGGAGGTAACTAATTAAGGATAAATGCAGTCATAAGATGCGTTCCTAGTCTGATAGGATTGGTAGTTTTATAAGAAGAGGAAAAGAGAGAGAGATCTCTGTCTACATGCACAAATCAAGGAAAGGTCATGAGAGGACACAGTGAGAAGGCAACCATCTGCAAGCTGGGAAGAGAGCTCTCTCTCACCAGAAACCAAATTGGCTGGTGCTTTGATCCTGGACTTCCCAGCCTTCAGAACTGTGAGAAAATAGATTTCTGTTGTTTAAGCCACCTGGTATGTGGTATTTTATTATGGCAACTTGAGCTAACACAACCACCCCTGTTCCCCACTACAGCCACCATTTTGATTTTTAGGTGAAGGACGGGGGATGTAAGGATTCTGCATGTTAACGAGAACTTCAGAGATGCTGATGGAGCCTCTGAGGGCTTTTCCTTGAGAATCAGCGAGCCTAGCAGTGGAGGAAGAGTGTTTGCCATGCTCTTTCCTGAGGGCAGGTAGCTGTTCCACTACACACGTTATTTCTTCTTTTCTGGTGGCTTATACTATTTGAACACATATAACTTACCTACTGTTTGTGATAAGAGGGGTATAGATTTCAGGAATTTACAACACATTTATCATAGGACAAACACTCATATCCTCAGGATGTATGCTCAGAGTTAGGTTTTACATTTAAGCGTTTGAGTACATACGAAGTCTCACTTTTTTCCGCCTGCAGAGTATGGAGGGTTGAGGACCTCAAGACATAGCATTTTAGGGCTAGAAGGGAACTGAGAGATCATCAACTCTAGTCTTCTTTTCCCTTCATGTACAGAAAAGAAAGTGGGACCATAGAGGATTGGATTGTCCCAATTCACACGATTATGGGTGGTGGAGCTAGGTCTAAAAATTGTTTTCCTATGTTCCATTGAGACAGACACAATTGAAAGTAATTGGTTTAAGTAAATTTTAGTGAAATAGACAATTTTGGACTAATCTTTCTGTTTTCAATTTTTTACATCAAGGTACAATTGCATTCGAACTTCAGGATTATAGCTTTTGTGAGTTACAAAAGTAGATGCTATACAATAACATGTTTCCCATTTGAAGGTCTGTTGCTTAAGCTACGTTTATTTATTTAAAAAATTTTTTTTAAATTAAAAACAATTTTTGTTGTTGGAGTATAATTGCTCTACAATATTGGATTAGTTTCTGCTGTACAACGAAGTGAATCAGCTGTATGTATATATATATATCCCCTCCCTCTTGGACCTCCCTCCCAATATTAAAACTGACAGCTCTTGGCTTAGCCAAGCTGAATCTGAGTACAATCAGTAAAGTTGGCTTCTACTATGATACAGGCACCTAGATATAGAAGGATCCAGACGTGGAAAGTGAAGGGGGTGGGCAAGGTCTCATGATAGGCATGTTACTGGGGAAAACCTTTGTTCAATTAATTTAGGCAATATTGCCTATTATGCCAAATGAGACACTATTCATATCCTTTCTAGGATGCTTCATAAAATGCAACCAACTAGCCAAAGAAAGACCACCTTGTCACTAAAGGTGACACTAATTCTAGATGAGCCTGGAGCTGCGAGGTAGCATTTTATGGTTGTTTAAAGATCACTGGACTAGATTTGAGTCTTGGCTTTCCCCTTACTAGTAGTGTGACCTTGAGGAAGGCACTTTACTTCTCTTGTCTTCCATTTCCTTATCTGTAAGTTGAGGGGACTGGTTTCAATATTGTTAATAACCCTTCCAGGTTTAAAGGTGCCACAGCTATGGATCTGTCATATCTGGACCACCTCTGACAAATAGGGCCCAGAGTGAATTAATTTATCTTAAAAAATAATTTCTTTCCATCCTGGAACTTTGACGTGGCTTTCAGAGTTCTTTGTTGTTAGAACTGGGGAAGAGTTTTCAGGCCATTCACGTTTTAACTGTTTTTTATGATCTACCGGAGGCCATTTCATAAATGAAGTGCTCAGCACTGCAGATGATGTCTTTAAGCTGGAAAAGAGATGGCATCTCAAGAGGTGGTATCTCATGTCATGGTGGTTTACCGGAGCTGTGTGTCTGTGTGTGTGTGTGTGTAAGGAGTGATCTTTGAATAACGTTTGGAAGCAGATTCTTCATATATCTATGTTTATAGATACATATTCCTCTCTCTTTCTATATTATATATCTATTTCTACATATTTTATAAATTTTTATATATCTATATTTATATATATAGAGAGAGAGAGATCTAGATATAGAGATACAGAGCAATATAGACCTAGATGTAGATATATAGAAAAACATTTTGGGTATTTAAATATAACTAGATAATTATATTATTATTATTATTAACATATTTGATAAAATATATTAAATATAAACATATATTTCTCCTCCTGGAATATATAGATAGATAAATATCTATATATATTATATCCATACATGTCATATAGATATAGATATAGATATCTATATATCTATCTGTCTGTCTATTACCCAGGAGGAAAAAAATATAGATGAGACTGATGGAAATGCTTCTCTCCAGAATGTGTCCCACTAGGGCAGATGGGCAGGAATCTTCTGTACAATCATGGTGTGGTGACGTGATTAATTCATGGATGTGCCTGACCTTTCTCTCTCTCTTGCCTGTCTCTCCTGTCTCCGGGGAGGTTCTTGCCTTGCTAAGCTGGTAGTTTGGGCTTTTGTGATAAAGAATCCAGCGGACATAGGACAGGAGAAGTGGGATGAGTTGGGAAGTTTTGAACTGAGGAAGGAGTTTTCCAGGGAGCGTTGGTAAGAGAAGTGCGGCAGACAGGAAGTGAGAGAAGCGGCTGGGAGATGGAAATGTTGTCACTGTCACGGTTCATATGTCCCCTTCCCAAGATTTGACAAATCCAATGACTTCAAAACTCCGTTTTGCTTCTGAACTCTGTTTTGGAGGGCAAGGCTGTTTGGTGACTGAAGCACACAAACAATGGCTCAATAAGTGTCACAATAGTTGCAACCCTTTGCAAGGAGAACAAAAGGGCCTGCTGAGGAGAGCATGGTGGAGACCTTTGGAAGTGACCATTTTTGCTCTTGGAAGTCAGCATTAAGGCTCTTGATGTGATGTTGAAAAGACTGGGGCTAGTACTCCAGGGGCACAGATCAGAAACCCCGTGAGAACAGGGCTTGCCTCGGTTTTGATTGCTGCTGTATCTCCAGTTCCTGCTCTGCAGGAGGCTTTTTGGAAAGCACGAATGTTGAGTAAATAGGAGAGTCTGTGTATGCAGGGTTTGTCTCAGGTCACTGATTTACCTTTAGTGAGGGGAGTTCATCTAGGGACTGTTTCTCTGTATCCTAAGTTTCCTGAGAGAGAGAAGCAGCAAATACGTAAGAAGTTTGGATTGAGAAAAATATTGAAACTATGTGGGAGAGTAGATGTGCTGGCCATGGAAGTGGCTTCCTTGTAATTCACTTACCTATGGCTTGTGACATTTTGACTAAAAGATGAGAAGGGAGAGGGACTGTGTGTGTGGTCGTTGATCTCCTCTATAGGAAGGAAATAATATAGTCTTCCCGGCAAAGCTGTTGGGAGGACTAGAAGTGATGAATGTTGATACAAAGTATTGATGGGGCAATACATCAATACAATACACCTTATTATTAGAGTCACCATTAACCAGTCCCGTTTTTCAATTCTTCTTAAACAATAACGCCCTGCCCCAAATCCTACTTCTTTCTAGCAAAATCTTTTGTGGGTTAATGCATATAACAAATAAAACCTGGGGGGTGGAGACCCCAGGTTGCCCCTAAGGCCTGTGCTCAGAGCCCTCCAAACCCTTCCAGGTGCATCATGGAAACCACCGAGCTGGTCCAAGTTCCCCTTTGTAGCTGCAGGACTGGGTACCAGTCATGATTTGCTGAGAAACCCAGTTCTCTTCTTAAGCATCTCTCTAAGTCAGTGAAATTAGTTTTTCTCAGAGAAGAGGAAAAAAACAGGGATTGAAATTTCTCTGATCCCAAGAAAAGTGCTTAACCTGTCTTTTTTTTTTTCCTTTTTTTTCTCACTTGGCTTGACTCTCTCTTCTCTCGCTGTCTTGCTTCCTTTAGTAATTAGCTCTGCAAGGAAGTAACTCACGTAGTGAAAAGATCTAGAAGCTCAGATGTGAAAAAAAATTCTAGCCAACATGGATATGTGTGATTCACAGTTGCTTTAAACCCACAGAAACTTGTTTGCACAAATTATTAACAACTTTTAATAAACAGACTTTGCTCTCCACGGCTAAAAATATTCCAGTTAGGCTTTAGTTGAAAAGACAGATATGATAGGAATCTATCCCCATGGCAACAATACTTTTCAGAGTACTTTTTAAGACAATGATCTGTGACAGCTTTTTTTTTTTTTTTTTTTTTGCGGTACGCGGGCCTCTCACTGTTGTGGCCTCTCCCGTTGCAGAGCACAGGCTCCGGACGCGCAGGCTCAGCGGCCATGGCTCACGGACCCAGCTGCTCCGCGGCATGTGGGATCTTCCCGGACCGGGGTACAAACCCGCGTTCCTTGCATCGGCAGGCAGACTCTCAAACACTGCGCCACCAGGGAAGCCCTGTGACAGCTTTTGAAGATGTTTAGGGGGGGTGTGTTTCACGACTAGCTAGGTTGTGTTTCACAAGAAATAGAAAGGACACAGAGCTGAGTCTGTGGATTTTGAATTATCAACTGTGTGAGCCTCACCTTAATTATATTCAGGGGTGAACCTAATGGTGCTTGTGATGATAAAACTGAAACTCTTTATAAAGGTAAATGCCATTTCTCCATAGGTAAGCTTCCAAACCTAGTCTCTGCCTGAATAGGAGACCACATGCAAGGGCTTGGTAAGGATAATAAAGATTTATAGTTATTTAGAATTCATCCTGAGTCAAAACAAGTTTCCTTGGGCCATCTCGCAAGTCAAAAGAGACTAAGAATTAAATTAATCTCAGCTAAAAAAGATGCTGCTGTATAAATGGCAGGTTATATTAGAAGCTGTCTTGCAGTGCTGGCTTGCTCGGTTTCACTGTGATGGAGACATTAATAAGCCATAATGTAAATGCCCTTCGCAGACCTAATGATTCCAGAGAGGAGTCTTGCAGAGTTAGGGGAACTCAGTTTGTGCCGTCAAGCTCTTCACCAGTGACTCTTGGATCAGGTCTGGGACTCACTCAAGGCAAAGGAGGTGGCTTTGATGGTAAGTAAGCACCGAAGTGAAGAAACCAGGGCCCAGATTTCCGTTTTAGAACATAAGTACAAATTGAGCGCAATTTAAGTCACCCCCTTTATTCTTACGGTTTTCTGATTTTGAAGGGGAAGATTGCTCATCGTCGAAAATTTCAAGATGCACAAAAAAGTGTAAGACAGGGAAAAATCATCCATTATCACCAGCCAGAGGTGATGTCAAACTGATTTTGACATTTTTCTGATGCAGTAGAATCGGACTTTAAGAAGGATAAAGGTATCTTTAGAGGTCAGGTTGCCAGCCCCTTGGTTTACAGACGAGGACAGTGTTTAGGCAGGTGAGTCTGTGCTGAGCCCAAACAGCCAAGTGAACCCAAGATCACAGACTACTCATGCAGGATGTTCTGCCCAGCATTACTGCGTTCAGTTATTTCATTTTGTTTACTAATTATTTCAGGGAAATCATTAAGTCTTCCAATCGCCAAGATTTCTCAGAGAACAACAACTTGCAGAAAGCAAGCACACATTCTGTGTTACAGACAAAGCCAGGACTGTTCCAATGTTAATGACCTGGACCTGACTTGGACAAAGCCGGGACTGTTCCAATGTGAATGACCTGGACCTGACTTGGACTGTCTTTATAAAAATACTAATTAATATTAGGCTTGGTAATTCCCTGGTGGTCTAGTGGTTAGGACTCTGTGCTCTCACTGCCGAGGGCCCAGGTTCAATCCCTGGTCATGGAACTAAGATTCCACAAGCCACGCGGAGTGGCAAAAAACAAAATAAAAACAAAAACAAAACCCACACACACACAAAAAACCCAGTAGGCCTCGGCAAAAAAGTTATTCTCATCAAAAGTACTTTTATTTTTTCTCTAGTCATGTGCTTGATCTCACTATTTACATATTTGAGAGGGAGGAAGAGTAAATTAGACTTTAATCCCGGTTACTTATCCTGGAAGATGCCACTGGAGTGTCTCTGAGTAATTAGGGAGCAACTCAGGATCCACAAACCCAGGAGCATTTTCAGATGATCACATTCTTAGGAACTCTTATTTTTCGAGACTCCATTCTTTTTTTTTTTTTTGCAGTACGCGGGCCTCTCACTGTTGTGTCCTCTCCCGTCGCGGAGCACAGGCTCCGGATGCACAGGCCCAGCGGCCATGGCCCCCGGGCCCAGCCGCTCCATGGCATGTGGGATCCTCCTGGACCGGGGCACGAACCCGTGTCCCCTGCACCGGCAGGCGGACTCTCAAATACTGCGCCACCAGGGAAGCCCCAGGAGACTCCGTTCTTCACCATACAAAATATATTAAAATATACCCACTTTGCAAATGCCATATTGTTCTGGGCTATAAAATTCTCAAAAGGATTTTTATAAAGTTGAGTACTGTTAAGAATTTATGGTCTTATGATATAAACTTTATTATTATTTATAAGAGAATGAGGTGTGTACGACAAGTTGGCATATATATGAGTTTCCTAGAGCTGCCTTAGCAAACTGGATGGCTTAATATAATAGAAATATATTATCTCACAGTTGCTAACGTCAAAAGTCCAAAATGTGTTTCACTGGGTTAAAATCAAGGTGTTGGCAGGGTCATGCTCACTTTGGAAACTCTAGGGAAGAATCCGTTCCTGGACTCGTCCAGCTTCTCTAGGCTGCCAGCATTCCTTGGCTTGTGGCTGTATTACTCTAATCGTTGTCCCAATTTTCACTTTGGTTTCTTCTCTAGAAGTATACTCTGCTATCTATAGGTGTACACTCTTCTATCTCTAGGTGTATACTCCTCTATCTCTAGGTGTATACTCTTCTAACTCTAGAAGTATACTCTTCTATCTCTATGAGTATACACTTCTATCTCTAGGTGTATACTCTTCTATCTCTAGGAGTATACTCTTCTATCTCTATGAGTATACTCTCCTATCTCTAGTGTATACTCATATACCTATGAGAATACTCTTCTATCTCTAGGTGTATACTCTTCTATCTCTATGAGTATACTCTTCTATCCCTAGGAGTATACTCTTCTATCTCTAGGAGTATACTCTTCTATCTCTAGGAGTATACTCTTCTATCTCTATGTGTATACCCTTCTATCTCTAGGAGTATACTCTTCTCTCTCTATGTGTATACTCTTCTATCTCTAGGAGTATACTCTTCTATCTCTAGGTGTATACTCTTCTATCTCTAGGTGTATCCTCTTCTATCACTAGGTGTATACTCTTCTATATCTAGGAGTATACTCTTCTATCTCTAGGTGTATACTCTTCTATCTCTACGTGTATACTCATATATCTAGGAGTATACTATTCTATCTCTAGGTGTATACTCTTCTATCTCTAGGTGTATACCCTTCTATCTCTAGGCGTATACTCTTCTCTCTCTGTGTGTATACTCTTCTATCTCTAGGTGTATACTCTTCTATCTCTAGGTGTATACTCTTCTATCTCTAGGTGTATACCCTTCTATCTCTAGGCGTATACTCTTCTCTCTCTGTGTGTATACTCTTCTATCTCTAGGTGTATACTCTTCTATCTCTAGGTGTATACTCTTCTATCTCTAGGAGTATACTCTTCTATCTCTAGGTGTATACTCTTCTATATGTATTTGTATACTCTTCTATCTCTAGGAGTATACTCTTCTTTTTTGTTTGTTTTTTTTCTTTTTCTTTTTGTTTTTTTTGGCAGTACCCGGACCTCTCACTGCTGTGGCCTCTCCCGTTGTGGAGAACAGGCTCCAGACACGCAGGCTCAGCGGCCATGGCTCATGGGCCCAGCTGCTCAGCGGCCTGTGGCATCTTCCCAGACCGGGGCACAAATCTGTGTCCCCTGCATCGGCAGGCAGACTCTCAACCACTGCACCACCAGGGAATCCCCAGCAGTATACTCTTCTATCTCTAGAAGTATACCCTTAAACTCTAGGTTTGTACTCTTCTATCCCTAGGTGTATACTCTTCTTTCTCTAGGAGTATACACTTCTATCTATAGGTGTACACCCTTCTATCTCTAGGTGTATACTCTTCTATCTCTAGGTGTATTCTCTTCTATCACTAGGTGTAGACTCTTCTATCTCTAATTGTATACCTTTCTATCTCTGGTGTATACTCTTCTATCCCTAGGAGTATACTCTTCTATCTCTAGGTGTATACTCTTCTATCTCTAGTTGTATACTCTTCTATCTCTCTAAGGACACTAGTGATGATATTTAAGTCCCACCCAGATAACCCAGGATTATCTCCTCATCTCAAAATCCTTAATTTAATCATATCAGCAAAGATCCTTTTTCTAAATACGCTAATATTTATAGACTTCTAGAGACTAGGATCTGATATTTTGGAGGCCGCCATTCAGCCCATTAATGTACAGTATTACATTTTGTAGCTATTCAACTAAATTTTGATTTAGTGAGCTTTTTATTTCTGTGTGTTGGTACCAATATATTTTCCCCAGTCTCAAACTTTTTGTGGACCCTTCAGAAACTTCTAGCTCTGGGCACTTTTCTCATCCTGGATAAAAGCTCAGGAGAGAGACTTTTCCTTATCTATAGCCAGGTTGGTTGACAGGACTCCTCTCATTGCCACTGTAATTTGAACAGCCATTTTTCTAGGAGGCATTTTGCTAGGAAGCATTGACAAAGGAGGAGATGCCTTTCTACAGGGCCCTTGGATGTCATGTTTCTGCAGCAGCAAATAAGAGAAATACAGGAAGTGAAACACTTGCTGTCATGTAAAGTCCAGGCAGAGAAGCAATATACTTTAAAGCCCAAACTTTGAGCAATTGGTTGCATTTGCCAGCTCTCAGGGACTCACTGTGCTGCCAGACCCCCTGCTAGGCCCTTGTCAAGAATTAGTTCTAGCATATCTTCAAATAATCTTTATAGATGAGGAGCTCAGGTGCAGAGAGGTTATTTGCCCACGTCACCTGGCAAGTGGTTAGCAGAGCCAGAATTTGAACCCAGGTCTGTCTAGCTGCAAGGTTCTATTTCTTTTCTGTGTACCGTGCTGTAGCATTTCAGAAACAAAGAAAAGCGTACATAAAACACATGACAAAGAAGTAAAAAGTGTAGCCTTAAGGACAACAGGATTAGAACCAGGACAGAGACTTGACCTCTGTTACTCCAAATTAGTCTTTATTTCTATTCTGGGATGTACTTGAACTACTTCTGCATGTTGTGAGAGGGAGATAGAAAAAGTGTGTGTGTGTGTGTGTGTGTGTGTGTGCGTGCACGCACATGCATGCACGTATGTGTTTATTTGCTGTAATTAATCACATAGTAGGTGTGCTAGCCTTTTCAAGTAAACTTCTTTTGTGTGGTTTTTAGTCTTTGAGTGTCTGGAATTAAAAATAGCTCCCTCACATAGTGTTGCTACCCATCATTGATGGATTCAGTTAATATTAAGGGTCATTACATACAGATGGCCAATAGACTCATGAAAGATGCTCAACATAACAAATTATTAGAGAAATGAAAATCAAAACTATAATGAAGTATCACCTCACACCGATCAAAATGGCCATCATTAAAAAGTCTACAAATAACAATGCTGGTGAGGGTATGGAGAAAAAGGAACCCTCCTACACTGTTGGTGGGAATGTAAATTGGAGCCACTATGGAGAAGAGTAAGGAGGTTCCTTAAAAAACTAAAAATAGAGCTACGATAGGATCCAGCAATCCCACTCCTGGGCATGTATCTGGAGAAAACCATTATCCAAAAAGATCCATGCACCCCAATATTCATTGCAGCACTATTTACAATATCCAAGACATGGAAGCAACCTAAATGTCCACCAACAGATGAATGGATGAAGAAGATGTGATATGTATACATGATGAAATATTACTCAGTCATAAAAAAGGATGAAATAATGGCCTTTGCAGCAACATGAATGAACCTAGAGATTATCATATTAAGTGTAGTAAGTCAGACAAAGACAAATACCATATGATATCAATTATATGTGGAATCTAAAATATGATACAAATGAAATTATTTACAAAAGAAACAGACTCACAGACGTAGAAAACAAACTTATGGTTACCAAAGGGGAAAGTGGGGGGGAAGGATAAATTAGGAGTTTGGGATTAGCAGATACAAACTACTACATATAAATAGATAAACAGCAAGGTCCTCCTGTTTAGCTCAGGGCACATATTCAATATCTTGTAATAAGCCATAATAGAAAAGAATATGAAAAAATATATATATATAACTGAATCACTTTGTTGTATACTGGAAACTAACATGACATTTTACTTCAATTTTTAAAATTTAAAAAAATATTAGGGTCATTAGCACTGTGCCCAGAGTGGATGGACCAGGAAACTCACAAGCCTCACAGAAGTATTTCCTAAATGTTAATAATTTGTTTGTTTAATAATTCTACTTCTATCTGTACTATTGTCTATAGTATCATTTATTCAATACTTCTTTAACACTTGCATTTTAAATTTATATTTATTTTAAAAGGCACCTCTATCACATCATTGAAAAATCAGTATCACCTACTAGAAGTGGAAGGTAAACAACAAATATTAATGCAATGAAAAGAAAACATTTCTAAATCCTGGCCAGGCAGTGTTAGCTGCCCAAGGAACCAGTATGGTGCTTGCCTCATTATTGTTAGAAAGGGAGATTAGCACGTGTTACAGGGGTGGTAAACGTACATTGGCACTAACCCCAGACTTCCTTGTTGACAAAATCTGCAGATTGAATGAGACCTGAAAAGGGAGTAACTTTCTTACCAGCTGATTCAATGTGATTATCTGAATGACCCAAACCTTCCTTACTACCTGCTGTGACTCCCTTCCCTTTCAGACCTGGTCTAAGGTCTGAAACTGAGACTTCATGTTTGTGCTGCTTTGACATCTGAAACTGGGAGGGCATTGAATGGTCTAACCACAAGCCCCGCCCCCTCCTCTGGAGGAAGTCCACTGGCCAAACAGACCTCCTAATTACAGTGGCCAGGCACAGGGCCTGCTTATGCCTCACTGGCAGGCTTCAGTGCCTGTAGGATTATTAAAACAAGCCAATCACATTTTCTGTAGGAACCAGGGGTCACCTTACCCTCTTGCTACCGCAGAGCCTGCCTTGCACAAGCCCTGCTTGTTCCTTCTGTCCCCGAGTGAAACACTCCAGAGTGGCGAGCTTCATCCTCCTCCACCAGGCTGACAATATATGACTAGTAAACTGCTGTGATCTCTTCTCTCCAGTCTTAGATGTTGTGTTTCCAACCATCCCCGTAATCCTAGGGAGGTGATACTTCCCTCACCGGTGGAATGAAGAGGAGGTGATCACAACACTTCTCACTTAGGGAAATACTGCCATCCTATAGCTTAGTACCCAGATGGATTCTCTTCCTATTTATAGGAGTCCACTCATTCCTGAAAGAATGACCAGACCATCACAGAACAGACAGAAATGTTGCAGATGTCTTTCAGGTAGTAAGCCCTTGAGATGAGAGAAGCTATCTTTCATTCCCTTCAGAGTCTTCATTTAGCCTCATGAAGAGGACAGTGGGCTTATCTGACACACAATCAATATGTTCTTGGCTACAGGGTCTGACATGGGGACTTTTTTACACCACATTCTCTTTCCTGATGGTTCTGCCAAAGCATCTTTAACTCCTGTGATTGCACCAGTTAACATTCAAAACTCTTATTTTCCAAAGGTGACAGATAAAATGCTGAAAGTTGTGCAATGTGGTGGTTAAGAGCTCGAGGTCTAGAAGCTCAGGAATCAGACTACCTGGGTTCATAACTGACCATTTATTTGCTGTGCGTTTAGGTAAGTTGCTGAAACTTTCTGAGCCTCAGTCTCCTTACTAACAGTACCTTCCTCATGGGAGTGCAGTGAAGCTTAAGTGAATTACATATAAAGAACTTAAAATAGTACCTGGTACATAGTAAATGTTTAATAAATGTTAGCTATTATTATTAGAGAAGAAGCAACTCACTACCCCTTTAACACTTGGGCTCAAATTGACTTTTTAAAGTCTTCCAGGCAGTAAGAACCTGAGGAACAAGGTTACTGGACACACATAATTTGATGGGAATGTGGACATAGGGTACCTCTGCAAGGAAGGCTTGTAGCAGCATAAAGATTCTCGGTAGCTGGTACGGGAAGAAAGAATATGAAACAGGCAGGAAAGAGGAGTGAAAATAAGCTTCACTGTTCCTATTTTTTGGAAAAATGGCTTATCATTCCACATTTTTGGGTGCTCAGGAAGTGTCATGGGTTGCCAGTGTGAGAGGTTGTTAGGACATGGTGTTCCCTTCCTTCCCTGAGGCGCTAGTGCCTCCCTTGCTTTGTAGTTCCTTCTGTACGTATCTTTTTCTACTAGTTTTTAAGCTTCTTGAGGTCAAGATGGTTCACTGGAGGAAGAGCTATCACTCACACTTCAGTTGCCAACACTTGGCTACGTGACCCCACCTAGATTGGAGAAGTCGTCCACAGGCAGGCAGGCTTTTGCTCAGCCAATATTCAGGAATAAAAAGGAAGAAGGGGAATGAGATTGGGAGACAATTAGCAGTCTTTGCACGTTCAGTTAATTCTGGAATATTTACATGACACCTCTGTGTGCTTGAGTGCTTCTTTTTTTATTGAAGTATGGTTGATATATAGTAATATTATATAAGCTACAGGTGTATAATATAGAGATTCACAATTTTTAAAGGTTATACTCCATTTATAGTTATTAAAAAATATTGGCTATATTCCCTGTGTTGTACAATATAACTTGTAGCTTATTTTATACCTAAGAGTTTGTACCTCTTAATCCGCTACCCCTACATTGCCCCTCTTCCCTTCCCTCTCCCCACTGGTAACCATTAGTTTGTTCTTTATATCTGTGAGCCTGCTTCTTCTTAAGAATGAAGATCAGGTGGGGAAGGAGAGAATAAGAATTTTGAGGATGCTCTGTGTGCCCAGCTTTCTGAACCAGGCCATCTGTGACAGACGCCTCATTTTCCTAGGGAGCCACAGGTTTTGGGGAGATTTTTGGTCACAGACCAAATAGCTTGAGAGCATTTTTTCTGTGGAAGAAAAATGTAAAGGGAAGAGGGAGCTAGGATTACATGTAAAGCATGGTATGTTTTCTTAAAATTAAATGGCCATATTTTGGTTTCTGATGCAGTTCTGCCAAATATAGAAAGCCTTTCAGAATTCTCTGAGAGCAATCTTAGCTTGGAATGTTAATGTCGACTTGAGAAATCGTTTACAGCACCAATAGACAGACACATAAATGCAAACAAGGCTTTCTAATTCAGGAGTTTTCCATTTTGGGGTCATGAAAACTTTTTTAATTAAACAATTTGAAAGCATTAATCAAGTGATAAAACTTCTGATGTGAATGTTCAAAATAAATGGCAATGAAACCAAAAGTCCATATTTGTGGGTCCACAAATATGGACCGTCCATGACAGTCAGGGTAGGCAGTTGGAGGTTTTAGAGTTGGAATAACTTCTGTTTTTCCTTCTTGCTTCTTACATGGGTTGTGGCAATTCAAAGGTAGTGCAGCCTGCCTATATGTTGCCACAAGGACTTCATTTGCTCTTTTCTTAGCTCCTTCATCACACGTAGGGATGATTGCCCCAATATAGTCTTTAAATGGGAGTGTAATGTTTGAGTTAGGAGAACAGGAAACAACTGGTTTCACAAGTAATATTCTCAAAAAATATCATATGAAAAAAATCCAGCAGTACACACACACACACACACACACACACACACACACACACACACACACACACACACGCACGCACCAGTGAAGTCGTTTTTAAAAATACCCCGAAGAAGCCTAGGGCTATGTTTTAACTGAGTTTCTTCTATGTCAGTTAGAGGGTTGGATACATAAACTACGGTACATCTGTTCACCCGGGTATGATTTCTCCACACATGTACCACAAGAACAGGCTTTGAGGGATGTGATGGTTTATGTGTCAATCTGAGTGGGCCATCGAGTGCCCAGATTAAACATTATCTCTGGGTGTGTCTGTGAGGGTGTTTCCAGATGGGATTAGCACTGAATTGGTGGACTCAGTACATTGTCTTCCCCCATACCCGCCCATGTGAGTGGGCACCATCCAATTCCTTAAGAGACTGAATAGAACAAAAGGTGGAGGAAAGAGGAATTTGTCCCTTTTTTCCTGCCTCATGGTTGAGCTGGGACATCTCATCTCACCTTGGACTGGGATTTACATTATTAGCCTCCTTGATTCTCAGCTCCCCAGACTCAGACTGAATTACATCACTGCTTTCCTGGGTCTTCAGCTTGCAGGCGGCAGACTGTGGGACTTCTTTACTTCCATAATTAACTGAGCCAATTCCTCATAATAAACCACCTTTATACACAGGTTCTATTTCTCTGGACAACCTTGGCTAATACAAGCAGATTGTGGTGGTTCACAACCTCTGAAGCCTGTCACTGAGATCACAGGGCACCTACAGGAAGCTGGCCCTTTGTTAAGCATGGTCGTATTTCCAGGAAGCAATCTTGCCCCTCTGAGTGCAGTCTTTGGTGGGTGACAATAGAGGAGCTGCTTGTGCAGATCTTAGCAGGGGATCTTCACATCACTGAAGTTTCAGCTCTTCTGGGAGAAGCCTCCTGTGACTACCTTTACCTAAGGTCCCTATGTACCTTACCCCAGTTACTCTATGACATCGTCGCTTGATTGTCCTCTCTGTCTCTGCTTCCACTAGGCTGGGAGCTCTGTGACAGCAGGGACCATATCTCTAGGTCACAGCTACATCTCCTGTGCCTAGAACTGTACCTGGCACTTACCAGGTACACCGTAACTGTCAGCCTTATGGATAGATGGTCCTGGATTATGCTTTATACCTTGACTCGGCGATTTATACCTCATTAGATCTTCAGAATAGGAAGTGTAGTTTTTGTAAATAGTAAATTTACTATTTAGGAGGTTCAGATAATGAAGCAGAGGCTAAAAGAGCTTAGTTAATGTTCCCAAGGTCACATGGCTTGGATTTGTGCAACTGGAATTACAGCCCACATCCTCCCTAGTCTAGGACCTGTTCTTTCAATTCCTCCAAGTTGCCTACCAATCTGATGAGAACACCGTGATGACTGTAAGGTATGTGAAAATGTCTTAGAAAACATAAAGGAAATATAAAAGATATTTTTAAAAAATAAAAGTAGTAATCCTTACTGTTTTTTTGAGTATACAATATTTTCATTGGTGAAAATAGTTATTTAGATAGCAAAGTATTTTTAGTTTCCAAGTAGAAATACAGATACTGTCAAGGTGCTCATTAGAAAGAACTGTGTTGACAGAATGCCTTTCCACAGCAATGTAGCTTAGAGGAAAGAGTGAAATTTAGTATGTTTGTTTCCCTTTATCATCATTTAAAAATATACATATTTTATATTTTGAAATTATCACAAACTTACAGAAAAGTTGCAAGGAAAATACCTTTAGAGAAAAAAGAGAACTTTTTTTCCCCTGAATCTTTTGAGAGGAAGTTTCCAAATCAATGTCCTGTCATCCCCCAATATGTTAATGTGTAGTTCCTACAAACAAGGACATTTCCTATATCACCACAAGACAACAATCAAAATGAGGGAGTTGAAATTGATACCCATACATTATATCTATATAATTCTCAGATCTCATTCGAGTTTCTAATGTCCCCCCACAGCAAAATGATTTGGTAATTGATATTTGTATTCTGTTTGGACTTGTCTCCCTGCCCCCCAAAAAACCAGAAAAGCAATAATTATCCAAATAAATGACAAGTAATTGCTATTTTTTTGTGGCAAGATATTTTTAAACTAATTTATACGGTTAAATACTTGTAGAAGGAATAATATTTTGGAGATTTTAATTTTCTTTAATTCATGCTACACTACGTGTTTATTCTTTTGACAGAACTGAAAGCATCCACACTTACTAGGAGTTTGTCCGATTGGAACTCCTATGAGGATCTTCTTTAGTTTATCCTTAAACTGAAGAGTTTCTGTCTTCTCCTCAGAAACCTTCTGCTGGTGCCATAGAATAGTCTGGCCTGGGTCCCACCCCTTACTTCCTCATTTTCCCATCTCCCCAGCTGGTCACCAATGTGCTCAGTCAGCAGGCTTTTAAGCAAACAGAGTATTTTACTGAGCCGTGAGGCAACAGAATAGTCATGCTGTACAGGTGAGTAAGTCACAGGAATGCAGATCTGCTACTTATTAACAATGCACAAAAGCTGCACACTTTTCTACCCATTCCACACAGGTGAATAGAATGCTACTGGGAAAAAATATTAATTGTGTTTTACTGATCACAGCTATAATGTACAGTAGTTGTAATTTATTTAGAGAGTTTGGAAAAGGAAAACAAGTAGATCAATGGTTAAAATTATTCATTAGATATAACCTTAGTGAACAGAAATACATTCGATCTATAAACTTTTTTTTTCATTTAGCAAAAATATCATTAACCATTTTCTATATTACTGAGATTTTATACAACAGAAGTTCCCAAACTTTATTCTAGTAAAATTAGTGCACTGAGATAGACACTGAAACGGTACCCTGTGGTTAAGTTTGGTAAAAACTTTATTTACCTTAAATAAAGTAAGCTGCTTAATCAAGTTTAACTTGGTGTTTCCCAAACCGTTTGATCGCAGGGGTTTCTTTTTGATTAAAAATCTATTAGCACTTCGATAAATATCCTTCTTTCTATGGCATGTGCTTTATGGCTATAGAGCATTTCATCACATTTCATCAGTTAGGAATTCATTCAAATCCAAATGGTAGAAAATTCAATCACAGTAGTTTCACCAAAGGATTTTTTGGATTTTATTTATTTATTTTTTATATGGCAGGTTCTTATTAGTTACCTATTTTATACGTATTAGTGTACTTATGTCAATCCCAATCTCCCAATCCGTCCCACCACCACCTCCCCACCCCACACTTTCCCCCCTTGGTGTCCATAGTTTGTTCTCTACATCTGTCCATAGTTTGTTCTCTACATCTCTGTTTCTGCCTTGCAAACTGGTTCATCTGTACCATTTTTCTAGATTCCACATATATGCGTTAATATATATTTGTTTTTCTCTTTCTGACTTACTTCACTTTGTATGACAGTCTCTAGGTCCATCCACACCTCTACAAATGACCCAATTTCGTTCTTTTTTATGGCTGGGTAATACTCCATTGTATATACGTACCACATCTTTTGTTTTTCTCGTAAGAAGTGTGGATCTAGAGCAGCTGCTCAATGATGTCATAACGGTTCCTTCTATCTTTCTACTGAACCTTTTTTTTTTTTTTTTTTTGCGGTACACGGGCCTCTCACTGCTGTGGCCTCTCCCGTTGCGGAGCACAGGCTCCGGACGCACAGGCTCAGCGGCCATGGCTCACGGGCCCAGCCGCTCCATGGCATGTGGGATCCTCCTGGACCAGGGCACAAACCCGCGTCCCCTGCATTGGCAGACAGACTCTCAACCACTGCGCCACCAGGGAAGCCCTATTCAACCATTTTAAAATTCCATCTTTACTGTTGTAAAATGGCTGCTGTGCCTCCAAGTATTCCACACGTGGTCTAGACAAGAAGAAAAAAGAAGGGGTCAGCCAAAAAGGAGGAAGAGCTAAAGAGAATGGCAGCCAAGTCCACTCCTTAAAAACCAATCACATTTTCTACAAGTCTCACGAGTAGCTTCCACTTATGCCTCACTGACCAGCGCTGGGTCGCTAGGTCACCCCAAGATGCAAGCGCTTCTGGGAAGGTGGATAGTTTGCTTTTCAACCTTAGTGATAGAGGGACTCGAGGGGAAGTGCATGGTGAATAGCCTGTAGGTAGATAATCCAAAATATTTGCCTCTACCCATTCCTTGGTTACTCAACATCTTCAGAGGCCTCTCTTCCTCATCATCCAACACATTCTTCCTTTCCCAGTGGAGACCACACCACTGTCTCATATAGTAACCAAATCCAGCTCCAAGTTCAGGAACCCCGTGTGACGTACTGGCCTCTCCATCAAGTCTAAATGTACCTCATGCTCTAGAGACCCATAAACCAAAAGATACATTATCTGTCTTCAACATACACAGTATTCAAGGATGGAGACAGCAAATAAAGAGCCGTCTCTGACCTACAGGAAATACCTAATCCTACTGGTGAATAATTGTACCCACTGAGCTGGAAGGGACTCCACTTCTCCTTCTTTTTCTTCTTTTTTTCTATGTTTAAAGTTGTTAGGAAGGCTCTCAGCAGGTTTTTATTTATTTATTTTTATTATTATTTGTTTGGCCGCGCCTCATGTGGGATCTTAGTTCCCCAACCAGGGATTGAACCGGAGCCCGCTGCGGCGGAAGCATGGAGTCTTAACCACTGGACCGCCGGGGAAGTCCTGGGACTCCACTTCTTAGTTAGCCAAACTGGCAGCCCCCCGTTCCGCCCCAGTGAGGATTCTCATTATTCACTGTCCTCCATGAACATAGGAAAGATACCTTTCTTGGAGACTCTACACCATTTTTAGCCCCTCCCAGTGGTACAAATTTAGGGACCCTGATCTAACTTTATGTGGGAAACACTGACAAACAAAGCTTGTCCACCAGGCCTGGGGTCCTCTGTCACCAAAGTTCCTTAAACATTTCAGAAACCTCTTGTCTATTTTCTCTGGGTTAATTCCATGTATGAAAAATCACAACCAAAGAACTTGCTCCTAGTGGCAAACACCTGTGGTCTGCCCAGCATCCACCCCTTTAGATAATATAGCTTTCGCCTTAAGACAGCGGGGGAAAGGGTCTCCACTGGTGTGACTGACATTTTTCATGTGCCCCTGCATGTCCACGTTCTGCTTAACTCATCAGTGAGTAAATATTTCCCTTGCACAAGCTTACATCCCTCCCCTTTACCCCATATCTACCCCACACCCTGGACACACCTTGGTTAAAACACCCGTTTGCTGTTTCTAAACATTTTATTCTCTGCTTTCATGTACATGCTCATGTCCAGTCTTAATAACAACAGCAAATGCAACCAGTTTATTAAGTGTGCTGAAGTCAGTGGGCTCACAGACAGAAAGTGGTTTTAGTTTGCTCTGACTACTTTCTTCAAACATTCTGTTTCTGATCTCCCTTCCATACTTTAGATGACATTTTTGACAGCTCCCACATATTTTCAGTTGACTTCAGCTCTTAAAAAATGGCCTTTTTTGGTGACTCTGTCTTCGAGGCCTTAAAAATGCAGAACAATCAAAATTTCAATCTCACATCTAATTAAAAACCTTCTCCCTCCCCAGTAATTGAGTACTGACCTTTGGTTTGGGGATATCTGTGGGCAAGGGGGACACGGTCTCTTTTTTTCACGCTTTATTTCCTGTACACGTTCCTGTTTCTGTCTTCTTTGGGTTAAGGTAGAGGAAGAAAGAATTTTAAAAAGAGATGCAGAATCATACCTGCCTGGAGCTGTAGTGACAGTATTGCTGGTGTTTTCTGTCACTCCCTGATGTAGGCAGTGCACACCCAGATGACTACTGCGACCCCTCAGGTTTAGCCCCTGACCCCATTCTAGTACTGGCGCTTCTGAGTGGGGCACACACACAGCAGCTCATGCTTGACTATTTTCTGGCCCATAATTTGACCCGCATCACTGAAGGTGGGACTGCGCTCTGTCCAACGGCTGACCCCTCTCTTTTTGCCCTCCTTTCCTCTAATACACCAGCATTTCTTCTGCTATTTAACATTCTCCATGTGGAAACCAGGCATCAATCTCTATGTTCATGTAATCCCTAAATGCAAGGGAATCTATGTCATTTTCCCCCATTAACTCTCTCAGCATGCTTTTCTCCTTTCTCAGGGAAGCACTTGGACTTGCATTTCTGCGTTTTGGTGAACAGAGAGTGAGGTGCCCACCTCCTCTTCCAGCAGTTCCGGAAGCCTTCCCTTACATGGCTTAGGCAAAGGGAAGAGGACCCCCCCTCTTCTACCCCTCCTTTACAGCTATGAATTCCATTCCTGGCAGCCCTCCTTTTGAAGGCCAAATTTGCTCTAATAGCGTCAAGATGGAGTTACAGTCTCAGTACTGGGTTTGTTCTCATTGAATAAACTGCATAGAAGTTGTAAAAAGCAGATCTCTTCAGAGAGTACAGCAACTCATCACTCATGTTCTTAGCTGTGAGAATTTAGCCAAAAAAATTCCAAGACACCTGGGAAAGTACCACTGAACACTCAATTAACATTTATTGAGTGTTTATGGTAAGCCAGGCACTGCACTAAGATATGACAGATTTTTAAAATGTATTTCTTACGACCCTATGACGTAGATACTGTTACTATTCCATAGTACAGAAGAGAAGATGAAGGCTTAGATGAAGTTCTCACCCAAAGTCACATGGCTAACAAGTGTCTGAGCTGAAATTCGAAGTTTGGGAGTCTGACCACAGAGCCGAGACTCTTAACCACTATGCAATTTTGTCTCCTCATCTACTTAAGCCCTCAGCATCCATTGGAATTTCTCTGTTAGATCAAGTGTTGGTTGTCTTATTGTAATCTCTTAAAAAAAAACCTGATTTTCGCTTTAAGAAAATCATTCTTCTAGTTTGGAGGTTGGCAAACAATGCAGCTTCCTTTGGTAAAGAAAGTGCAGTTGGAACACAGCCACATCCATCTGCTTATGGCTACTTTCACACTGTAGCTGCAGGGCTAAGTAAAAAGTATTGCCTACCTGGCTCTTCACAGGAAAAGTTTGCTGACCTCCGGTCTAAATGACTCAAGAAGTTGATTCCAACTCTGCAAGTTACACCATCTGTTGCATTATTTCAGGTGGCGTCCTCTTGGCTATCCTGGGTCTTTGCTGCTCCCCATGGCCACGATGTATATAGATTGTGGAAACCATGAAACTCTTCATTTGACTTGAGCATTGATTCTCAGACTCTTAATAGAGCTTGAAGCTGATTATTATTGAACCATATGAAATTGCCAATATCTGACTATTTGACCTACTAAATGGCAATTCCATATTTGTTTTTAACTAAAGTATTATGTAGGTTGCAAGTGAAACAGACTTGGGGTTTGAATTTTGCATCCTTTACTTACCAAATATATGACTTTGAAAGATTAATTTAACTCTCCCAAATCTCTGTCTCCTTGCTATAGAATGGAGGATAGTAACACCTCCCTTTCAGAACTGATATGAGAATTACAGATGACCTTTGGACAACATGGAGGTTAGGGGCATCGACCCCTATACAGTTGAAACTCCATGTATAACTTTACAGTCAGCCTTTTGAATTTGCGGTTACCTATGCGTGTATTCAACAAACCGGGGTCATGCAGTACTGCTGTATTTATTATTGAATAAAAAAATCTGTGTATGTGGACCCAAATCAATGTTGTTCAAGTGTCAACTGTACTTGTATTATCCGAAGCACTTAGTTTCTGCTGGAAATAAGTTCTTAATAACTGACAGCGATTTTTGTTATTGCTCTTATTATCATCAGCAATAAGATACAGATCAGGGGACTTCCCTGGCGGTCCAGTGGTTAAGACTCCACGCTTCCAATGCATGGGGCATGGGTTCGATCCCTGGTTGGGGAACTAAGATCCCACATGCTGTGTGGAGTGGCCACAAAAAAACCCACAAAAACTAAAACCAGATAGGGAACCCTCTTCATGCGATTTGATGAGGTGTGGCCTTGCTGGGGGCAATTTACCTGCCTTTGTGCACAGATTTCCCTTGGAGTCTCCTTACTGTGTAGCCTCACAGATAGCTCCCTCCACTACCCATCACTGAAGCTCAGCTTCTGCCCTGAAATACAGGCTATTGGAAAACAGTTTCAGAATTGACTGATGAGGTCATGATGTCTCACCCCAACCTGATGTTCTGTTTCATATTTCACAAAAGAAGATTGAGCCTCTTTTCCTTTCAATTCAAACAAAGACTGGAGCACACATCAACTGTCACTCAGTTTACTCACATCCATGAGCAGGAACTGTCAAATCTCACCTAGCAATACATTCCAGCTCCTTCAACCTAGGGGAGTTGCATTCTAGGTAAAATCTAAAATTATATGTCTTGGTGGTGGGCACATGTGGAGGGGAAGGGTGATTTCTAGGTAGACAGAGGAGGAGGGAATCTAGCACTTCGGGTTCATGTGCTAGCTAAGTACAATGGTGTGTAGCATGTTCACTTAAAAGCTGTAGGTTTTGAAACATTTGGAGAAAAAAATATGTCATTTAGCAAAATACATTCTAACATTTTCAGGTTATGGAAATCGATCTCTCTTGGACCTTCATAAGAAAAACAGCATGAATTGAAGTGTTGGGGGCTGGCAGCTACGATGAAGAAAAGCAGTGTCAGAGCAATGCGGAAATAGGCAGGGGATAATGACGCTTCGGTTCCTTTGTGTGAGCACTTTCTAAGGCCTTGTACCTAATTTTGCATTCATAATTTTGTAATGCGTGTCCTAAAAAGGGTTCTTGAAGTAGGGAAGGCTTCAGGTTCCCTGCAACTTAGTTCTTTCCCAGGAAATGGTGAGGCACAGAGGAGGAAGAAAGGGAGGAATTGTTCCTAGTGGCAGGAATGCAGAAGAAGTTTTTGAGAACAAATGAGGCTGACGTGGATTTTAGGCTGATTGCTAAAATCAGCTACACGGAGATGTAGATTTCTTCTATACTCACACTTTCAGTGGCACTTTGAGAACTTCAAGAAGCAGGGAGATGTTTGCTTGTGAGTAAACTGGTGAGGGAAAGGGCCGTGTGAACAGGACACGAGAGGCAGAGGGAGGCCAAGAATTCAGTGGCAGATGGGCACAAAATATGGCTGGGAAAAAGTTAAGTTCCTTTCTCCTTTGAATCTTTGGAGACCCTAGATTTTCCACCGTATATGAAATAGGTATTCTGCTTCCTTTATTTATGTCTTAAAAAAGACGACGACTCTAGCAGTGTGGAGTACTTTGCAGCTATCTGCATTCCTGACACTCAGGATACATCTTTAAGAACAATATAGGAGTGATGATTAAGATCCACATTTGCACGAACCAGAGGTGTAGTCCTGGGAGAAAGGATATGGTTGGATCAACTGAGCCATGATAAATTGAGGACATTATTGGTGTTAGTCTCTTTGATAGGGGAGGTAACAAGGCCTAGTAGATGGGAATTAACAGAATATAAGCTGGGAATGGATGATGAGGAAAATTCAGGAAGGAATTAAAGAGCCCCCTGAAGTTTTCTGCAAAAGAAACCAATGTTTAAAAGAAAGCTTTACTTGACAATCCTCTCAAAGTCCATTCCCTGCAGAATTAATTATGCCTTCTGCTCTTCGATTACATTGGATACAAATGCTTATTATCGCAAATTGTTTATATGTAAGTCAGTCCTCTGTTCTAGAGCAGGAAAGAAGACTGTAGTTACTGAAAAAGTGCATTGCATGTGGTAAGCATTTAATACTGAAAAACATTGAAAGGATGGATGACTAGAGATTTGCCCACTGTGGGTCTTTGGAGCTCCTAAATCCTTCGTGTGCAGTGAAGCTTTTTCTCCTGTTTCTCATTACATGTAAGTCAGTACCTTAAAAAGCCATTGTTCCACCTAGTAAAGTGAGAGCTCTGGCTGTAAACTGTCTCTGAAATTGCCCACAAATTTTCTCCTATTTTTGATGAAGAGATGCTATAGAGATTCCTTTTAAAATACTCATATTTCAATAACATTTGCAGATTTCCACTTAAAAAGGCATTTTTTAAATTGTTGATGAAATCTTTGTAGAAAATCTTTGTCTGGGCTGACTTCCAAGCCTCCTTCCTGTCCTCTTGGCTCCCTGGAGCTCTGACCTCCCTGGCCAGACTTTTCCCTGAGGGAACTGCAAGTTTGCGGGCATTCCTCTGAGGACAGAGATGGATGAGGTGTGTGGATTTGTTGATGTTCACTTGGTATTTTTAGATCATGGTTAGCAAAAGTAGAGACAGAGGCAGAGTGGTTTTGTTGAATATGAAATCTCACGTCTCTCCTGTGAAAGTCCCTTTCTTTAGGAGAATCCGTTTTAAGAGGCTGCCCCTGCTGCCAGGATTGCTGCCTGAATCCTGGGCCTCCCTGTTGCCAGGAACCTCCCTACTCCCTAAAAGGTTTGGTGTGTAGTCTGTTATAAGAATAGGCCTGAAACACTGTAATGATAAATAATTTAGTTAAACATGTTTTTAAATGGTGTGGATTTTTGTCCATCTTAGGAAGTGTCTGCTAGAGAACTTCTTAGCTCTGGTTGTTCCTTGGTAGGCTCAGAGTCTACTGTAGAAAGAACACTCATTTCCAACTTCCGAGTTCATCTCCATCCTTATCCAAATAACACATGGCAGAAGAATTGGTTTAAAGTTTCCTTACTTAAAAAAAATAAATAAATAAACTGGACAGCTACATGCAAAAGAATCAAACTGGACTACTTTCTCACACCATTTACAAAGATAAAGTCAAAATGGATTAAAGACTTAAATGTAACATCTGAAACTATAACATTCCTAGAAGAAAACATAGGAAGTATGTCCTTTGACATCGTTCTTAACTATATGTTCTTGGATCTGTCTCCTCAGGCAAGGGAAACAAAAGCACAAATAAACAAAAGGAACTATATCAGACTAAAACGCTTTTGCACAGCAAAGGAGACTATCATCAAAACAAAAGGTCACCTACTGAATGGGAGAAGATATTTGCAAATGACATATCTGATGAGGGGTTCATATCCAAAACATACAAAGAGCTCATACACCTTAACATCAAAAAACCAAACAACCTGATTAAAAAATGGTCAGAGGACATGAAAAGACATTTTTCCAAAGAAGACATACAGATGGCCAACTGGTGCATGAAGAGATGCTCAACATCACTAACCATCAGGGAAATGCAAATCACAACCACAATGAGATATCACCTCATGTCTTTCAGAATGACTATTGTCAAAAAGACAACAAATAACTAGTGCTGGCAAGGGTGTGGAGAAAAGGGAACTCCTATGCACTATTGGTAGGACTGTAAATTGGTACAGCCACTATGGAAAACAGTATGAAATTTCCTCAAAAAATTAAAAATAGAACTACTATTTGACCCAGCAACTCCAATCCTGGGTATTTATCTGAAGAAAATGAAAACAGTAATTTGAAAAGATGCATGCACCCCTATGTTCACTGCAGCATTATTTACAACTACTAAGATATGGGTAGCAAACGAAGTGCCCATCAATAGATGAATGGATAAAGAAGTTGTGGTATGTACATATCATGGAATATTAATCAGCCACAAAAATGAATGAGATCTTGCCATTTTGACAACATAGATGGACTTAGAGGTTATTATGCTAAGTGAAATAAGTCAGACAGAGAAAGACAAATATCATATGATTTCACTTGTATGTGGAATCTAAAGAGCAAAACACATGAAAGGACAGGTGAGGGAGATTAAGAAGTACAAAATTCCAGTTACAAAATAGATTGGTTCAAGATGGTGGAGTAGAAGGACGTGCTCTCACTCCCTCTTTTGAGAACACCAGAATCACAGCTAACTGCTGAACAATCATAGACAGGAATACACTGCAACTCACCAAAAAAGATACTCCACCTGCAAAGACAAAGAAGAAGTTGAAATGAGATGGTAGGAGGGGTGCTATCACAATAAAATCAAATCCCATAACTGCTGGGTGGGTAACTCACAAACTGGCGAACACTTATACCACAGAGGTCCACCCACTGGAGTGAAGGTTCTGAACCACACGTCAGGCTTCCCAACCTAGGGGTCTGGTAATGGGAGGAGGAATTCCTAGAGAATCAGACTTTTAAGGCTAGCTGGATTTGATTGCAGGACTTCAGCAGGACTGGGGGAAACAGAGACTCCACTCTTGGAGGGGACACACAAAATAGTTTGTGCATCGGGACCCAGGGGAAGGAGCAGTGACCCAAGGGGAGACTGAACCAGGCCTACCTGCTAGTGTTGGAGGGTCTCCTGCAGAGGCGGGAGGCATCTGTGGCTCACCAAGGCACAAGGACACTGGCAGCAGAAGTTCTGGGAAGTACTCCTTGGCGTGAGCCCTCCCAGAATCTGCCATTAGCCCCACAAAAGAGCCTGGGTAGGCTGCAGTGTTGGGTCACCTCAGGCCAAACATCCAACAGGGAGGCAACCCAGCCACAACCATCAGCAGAAAAGCATAATAAAATTTTAATGAGCTCTGACCACTAGAGCAACAGCCAGCTCTACCCACCACCACCAGTCCCTCCCATCAGGAAACTTCCACAATCCTCTTAGATAGCCTCATCCAACAGAGGGCAGACAGCAGAAGCAAGAAGAACTACAATCCTGCAGTCTGTGGAACAAAAACCACATTCACAGAAAGACAGACAAGATGAAGAGGCAGAGGGCTATGTACCAGATGAAGGAACAAGATAAAACCCCAGAAAAACAACTAAATGAAGTGGAGATAGGCAACCTTCCAGAAAAAGAATTCAGAATAATGATAGTAAAGATGATCCAGGACCTCGGAAAAAGAATGGAGACAAAGATCGAGAAGATGCAAGAAATGTTTCACAAAGACCTAGAAGAATTAAAGAACAAACAGACAGAGATGAACAATACAATAACTGAAATGAAAAATATACTAGAAGGAATCAATAGCAGAATAACTGAGGCAGAAAAACGGATAAGTGACCTGGAAGACAGAATGGTGGAATTCATTGCTGCGGAACAGAATAAAGAAGAAAGAATGAAAAGAAATGAAGACAGCCTAAGAGACTTCTGGGACAACATTAAATGCAACAACGTTCATATTATAGGGGTCCCAGAAGGAGAAGAGAGAGAGAAAGGACCCAAGAAAATATGTGAAGAAATTATAGTCAAAAACTTCCTTAACGTGGGAAAGGAAATAGCCACCCAAGTCCAGGAAGTGCAGAGAGTCCCATACAGGATAAACCCAAGGAGAAACACGCCGAGACACATAGTAATCAAATTGGCAAAAATTAAAGATAAAGAAACTTTATTGAAAGCAGCAAGGGAAAAATGACAAATAACATACAAGGGAACTCCCATAACGTTAACAGCTGATTTCTCAACAGTGGCATGATATACTTAAAGGGATGAAAGGGAAGAAACTACAACTAAGATCATTCTACCCAGGAAGGATCTCATTCAGATTCGATGGAGAAACCAGAAGCTTTACAGACAAGCAAAAGCTAAGAGAATTCAGCACCACCAAACCGTAAATGAGGAGACGGAAAGAGATATTCCATGCAAATGGAAATCAAAAGAGAGCTGGAGTAGCAAGGCTCATATCAGATAAAATAGACTTTCAAATAAAGACTGTGACAAGAGACAAGGAAGGACACTACGTAATGATCAAGGGATCATTCCAAGAAGAAGATATAACAATTATAAACATATATACACCGAATATAGGAGCACCTCAATACATAAGGCAACTGCTAACAGCTCTAAAAGAGGAAATCGACAGTAACACAATAATAGTGGGGGACTTTAACACCTCACTTACACCAATGGACAGAATATCCAAACAGAAAATTCATAAGGAAACACAAGCTTTAAATGACACTATAGACCAGAGAGACTTAATTGATATTTATAGGACACTGTATCCAAAAACAGTAGATTACTCTTTCTTCTCAAGGGCACATGGAACATTCTCCAGGATAGATCACATCTTGGGTCACAAATCAAGCCTCAGCAAATTTAGGAAAATTGAAACAAGCATCTTCTCTGACCTCAACGTTATGAGATTAGAAATGAATTATGGGGGGAAAAAACGCAAAAAACACAAACACATGGAAGCTAAACAATACGTTACTAAATAACCAAGAGATCACTGAAGATATCAAAGAGGAAATCAAAAAAATACCTAGAGACAAATGACAATGAAAACACGATGGTCCAAAACCTATGGGATGCAGAAAAGCAGTTCTAAGAGGGAAGTTTATAGCTATACAAGCCTACCTCAAGAAACAAGAAAAATCTCAAATAAACCATCTAACCTTACACCTAAAGGAACTAGAGAAAGAAGAACAAACAAAACCTATCGTTAGCAGAAGGAAAGAAATCATAAAGATCAGAGTAGAAATAAATGAAATAGAAACAAAGAAAACAATAGCAAAAATGAATAAAACTAAATGATGGTTCTTTGAGAAGATAAACAAAATTGATAAACCATTAGCCAGACTCATCAAGAAAAAGAGGGAGAGGACTCAAATCAATAAAATTAGAAAGAAAAAGAAGTTACAACAGACACTGCAGAAATAAAAATCATCCTAAGAGACTACTACAAGCAATTCTATACCAATAAAATGGACAACCTGGAGGAAATGGAAAAATTCTTAGAAAGGTATAACCTTCCAGGACTGAACAAGGAAGTAATAGAAAATATGAACAGAGCAACCACAAGTAATGAAATTGAAATTGTGGTTAAAAATCTTCCAACAAACAAACGTCCAGGAGCAGATGGCTTCAGAGGTGAATTCTATCAAACATTTAGAGAAGAGCTAACACCCATCCTTCTCAAACTCTTCTGAAAAATTGCTGAGGAAGGAAAACACCCAAACTCATTCTATGAGGCCACCATCACCCTGATACCAAAACCAGACAAAGATACTACAAAAAAAGAAAATTACAGACCAATATCACTGATGAATATAGATGCAAAAATCATCAGCAAAATACTAGCCAACAGAATCCAACAGCACATTAAAAGGATCATACACCATGATCAAGTGAGATTTATCCCAGAGATGCAAGGATTCTTCAATATATGCAAATCAATGTGATACACCATATTAAGAAACTGAAGAATAAAGACCACATGATCATCTCAATAGATGCAAAAAAAGCTTTTGACAAAATTCAACACCCATTTATGATAAAAACTCTCCAGAAAGTGGGCATAGAGAGACCCTAGCTCAACATAATAGAGGCCATATATGACAAACCCACAGCAAACATCATTCTCAATGGTGAAAAACTGAAAGCATTTCCTCTAAGTTCAGGAACAAGACAAGGATGTCCAGTCTCACCACTATTATTCAACATACTTTTGGAAGCCCTAGCCACAGCAATCAGAGAATAAAAAGAAATAAAAGGAATCCAAATTGGAAAAGAAGAAGTAAAACTGTCACTGTTGGCAGATGACATGATACTATACATAGAGAATCCTAAAGATGCCACCAGAAAACTACTAGAACTAATCAATGAATTTGGTAAAGTTGCAGGATACAAAATTAATTCACAGAAATCTCTTGCATTCCTATACACTGATGATGAAAAATCTGAAAGAGAAATTAAGGAAACACTCGCATTTACCACTGCAACAAAAAGAATAAAATACCTAGGAATAAACCTACCTAAGGAGACAAAAGACCTGTATGCAGAAAACTATAAGACACTGATGAAAGAAATTAAAGATGATACCAACAGATGGAGAGATATACCATGTTCTTGGAATGGAAGAATCACCATTGTGAAAATGACTCTATGACCCAAAGCGATCTACAGATTCAATGCAATCCCTATCAAATTACCAATTGCAGTTTTTACAGAACTAGAACAAAAAATCTTAAAATTTGTATGGAGACAGAGAAGACCCCGAATAGCCAAAGTGGTCTTGAGAGAAAAAAATGGAGCTGGAGGAATCAGGCTCCCTGACTTCAGACTATACTACAAACCTACAGTAATCAAGACAATATGGTACTGGCACAATAACAGAAATATAGATCAATGGAACAGGCTAAAAAGCCCAGAGATAATCCCATGCACCTACGGTCAACTAATCTATGACAAAGGAGGCAAGGATATACAATGGAGAAAGGACAGTCTCCTCAATAAGTGGTGCTGGGGAAACTGGGTAGGTACATGTAAAAGAATGAAGTTAAGACACTCCCTAAGACCATACACAAAAATAAACTCAAAATGTATTAGAGACCTAAATGTAAGACTGGGCACCATCAAACTCTTAGAGGAAAACATAGGAAGAACACTGTTTGACATAAATCACAGCAAGATCTTTTTTGATCCACCTCCTAGAGTAATGAAATAAAAACAAAAATAAACAAATGGGACCTAATGAAACTTAAAAGCATTTGCACAGCAAAGAAACCATAAACAAGACTAAAAGACAACTCTTAGAATGGGAGAAAATATTTGCAAATGAATCAGCGGACAAAGGATTCATCTCCAAAATATATAAACAGCTCATGGAGCTCAATAGTAAAAAACCAAACAACCCAATCCAAAAATGGGCAGAAGACCTAAATAGACATTTCTCCAATGAAGACAAACAGATGGCCAAGAAGCACATGAAAAGTTGCTCAACATCACTAATTATTAGGGAAATGCAAATCAAAACTACAATGAGGTATCACCTCATACCAGTTAGAATGGGCATCCCCAGAAAATCTACAAAGTACAAATGCTGGAGAAGGTGTGGAGAAAAGGGAACCCTCTTGCACTGTTGGTGGGAACGTAAAATGATACAGCCACTCTGGAGAACAGTATGGAGGTTCCTTAAAGAACTAAAAATAGAACTACCATATGATCCAGAAATCCACTACTGGGAATATACCCAGAGAAAACCATAATTCAAAAAGACACTCACCCCAATGTTCATTGCAGCAGTATTTACAATAGCCAGGTCATGGAAGCAACCTAAATGCCCATCGACAGACGAATGGATAAAGAAGATGTGGCACATATATACGATTGAATATTACTCAGCTATAAAAGGGAACAAAATTGGGTCATTTGTTGAGACGTGGATGGATCTAGAGACTGTCATACAGAGTGAAGTAAGTCAGAAATAGAAAAACAGATATCGTATATTAACGCATATATGTGGAACCTTTATAATGGTACAGATGGACTGGTTTGCAGGGCAGAAGTTGAGACACAGATGTAGAGAACAAACGTATGGACACCAAGGGGGGAAAGCAGCGGGTAGTGGGGCAGGGGTGGTGGGATGAATTGGGAGATTGGGATTGACATGTATACACTGATGTGTATAAAATGGATGACTAATAAGAAAAAAAATAAATAAACGTTAAAAAGAAAACCAAAATAAATTAGTCACAGGCATAAAATGTACAGCTTGGAAAATATATTCAATAATAAGCTAATATTTTTGTATGGTGACAGATGGTAACTAGAAGTATAGTGGTGATCATTTTGTAATGTATAGAAGTGCTAAATCATTTGTAATGTATAGAAGTGCTAAATCATTTTGTAATGTATAGAAGTGCTAAATTATTTCCTGGTGCTATTGTACACCAGGAATTAATATAGTGTTATAGGTCAATTATACTTCGAAGACAAACAAACAAACAAACTCATAGAAAAAGTGATTAGATTTGTGGTTACCAGAGGCATGCCAGGGGGAAGGAGAACTAATGGAAGGTGGTCAAAGGGTGCAAACTTTCAGTTATAAAATAAATAAGTACTAAGGATGTAATATATAACATGATTAATATAATTAACATTGCTTTATGTTGTATATGACATTTGTTAAGAGAGTAAATCCTAAAAGTTTCACCACACAGAAAAGAACTTTTCCTTTTTAAAATTTTTGTATCTATATGAGATGATGGATATTCACTTAACATCGTGGTAATCATTTCGTGATGTACATAAGTCAATCATTATGCTTTATCCCTTAAACTTATACAGTGCTGTATGTCAATTATGTCTCAATAAAACTGCAAGAAAAAAATAAATTAAATTAAGATACACGTTCTTCTCTATTTTTTCTTAACTACTAATAGATTTCAGAAAATTATTTGCTAATTGTTTGCAGAAATGTTTTTCTTTTTAAGGTTACTCATTAGCAGAGATGGGGACTGAATTTGCTTGGAAGTCTAGAAAAGGTATAACAGGTGGAAATAAAAACAACTGGGAGAAAAGATATTGGTGGAAATCCTCAAAGATCTGAGATAAATACTCTTTGTTTAGGGGCATTTGGGTTGTTTCTACCTTTTGGTGTGTTCAGGGTGCACATGTATCTGTTTTAGTTCCTGCTTTCAACCCTTTTGAGTGTACATCCAGAAGTGGAATTTCTGGATCATATGGTAATTGTATTTTGAAATTTTTGAGGAACTTCCATATTGTTTTCCATAGTAGCTGCACAATTTTACGTTCTCACCTTGTGCCAACAGTACACAAGCCTTCCAAATTCTTCACATAATTGTCAGCGTTTAAAATTAAAAAAAAAAATTAATATCCATACTAATGAATATGAAGTAGCATCTCATTGTGGTTTTGCTTTGCATCTCCCTAATAACTAGTGATGTTAAGCCTCTTTTCATGTGCTTCTTGGTCATTTGTATATCTTCTTTGGAGAAATGTTTACTCAAGTCCTTTGCCCATTTTTTAATCAGACGCTTTTTTTGTTGTTGTTGCTATTGAGTTGTAGGAGTTCTTTATATATTTTGGATATTATTAACCTATTATCAGATATGATTTGCAAGTATTTTTTTTCCATTCCCTGGGTTGCCTTTTCACTTTGTTGATTGTATCCTGCCCAACTGATTTTTGACAAAGGTGAAAAATTCAATGAGGGAAGGATAGACTTTTCAACAAGTGATGCTGGAGTAATTCAACATTCAGAGGCAAAAAATGAACCTCAACCTAAGATCTTATACAAAACTTAAAATGGATCAGACTTAAATGTACAACATAAAACTTTTAGAGAAAAAGAAAAACAAGAGGAATTATTTAGAGCTAGGCAAAGAGTTCTTAGGCTTGACACCAAAAGCATGATCCATCAAAGGTAAAATTGATTAATTTGATCTTATCAAAATTTAAAACTTCTTCTCTGTAAAGACCCCGTTAAAAAACTTAAAGGCAAGCTATAGACTGAGAGAAAATATTTGCAAACCACATATTTGACAAAGGACCAGTATCTAGAATATATAAACAACTCTCAAAACTCAATAGTTAAAAACAAACAACCCAATTAGGAAATGGGCCGAAGACATGAAGAGACCATTTTGAAGGGGATAATGGCAAATAATCATATGGAAAGATGTTTGACACCTATAGCCATCAATTAATTGCAAATTGAAACCACAATGTGTTATTAATATCCACCTATCAGAATTGCTAAAATAAAGAATAGTGACAATGCTGGCAGGTATGCTGGCAAGTATGCAGCATGGCTACAGACACTGCTTGTGGGAGTGTAGGGTAGTATAGCCGCTTCGGAAAACAGTTTGGCAGTTTTTTAAAAAGCTAAACAGGTACCTACCATTCAACCCAGCGACTACACTCCTGGGCATTTATCAAAGAGAAATAAAAACTTTGGTCAAACTTTGGTCAGACAAAAATCTGTGCACTGATGTTTATAGCAGCTTTATTTTCAGTAGCCCCAAACTGGAAAAACCAGGCGTCCTTCATTGGGTAAATAGATAAAGAAAGGGTGGAACAGTCATTCTATGGGCTACTACTCAGCAGGGAAAAGAAACAAACTGGTATACACGACAATCTGGATGATTCTCCAGATCATTATGCTGAGTGAAAAAAAGCCAAATCCAAAAGATTACATACTGTATGATTCCATTCATATAATCACATTCTTGCAATGACAAAATTATAGAAATGTAGAAAAGGTTAGTGGCTTCCAGGCAGTGAGTGAGGGCAGGAGGGCAAAGGTTGTGGCCATAAAAGAGCAAAATGAGGGGTCCTCGTGGTGATGAGAATTTTCTGTATCTTTACTGCAAGCAATCTCAACTATCTGGTTGTGACATTATCCTATAGTTTTGTAAGATGTTACCATTAGCAGAAACTAAGTAAAGCATACACAGGATCTCTCTGTATTATTTTTTACAACTGTATGTTAATTTATAATTATCTAAAATAAAAATTTTAATTAAAAAAAGGCAAAGCAGTTAGTGAAAATGGAGATGGCTTACTTTTAATGTCTTAGGTGCCAGCAACAAGAAAGAAACTGCATGTGTCTAACGGCTTTGAAATTGGATCTTAACATTAATTTCAAACAAAATGTTTCACGTGATAAAACAACCTGAAGCATAGAGATTTAAAAGTCATTGAGAACATTCATATCACTCAAGTTTAGACTCACCATGAAGAAGGTAGACGCAAACACCCTCTAGGAGTAAAATACAGATGGGAAACGGTTCAAAAGTGGGAGAGCTATCTCCTACTCTGCAGGACTTGGACATCACCAGAAGAGGGCGCAATTATTCAAGCTATTACGTGAGCAAAAGGGAACAGACAGAGGGAGAACCTTGAAACAAAACAATAGAGATAAATGGAAATGATGCTATTTTATAAACCACCTTTCTAAACAAATGCTTACACTGAGGGATATATTTGTGACTAATTTTTTAAACTACTGTAAATCACTTGATGAAAATTGGTAATTACTGGGCAAAACAGGGAAAGGGAAGCAGATCATAAAAGAGGTACGAGAGAAGATAGTTCTGATTAGGAGGCAGTCTCTGAAGGATCAGACAGAAACCCACTCCCTTACTTCCTGTGGAGATGTCCCTCCTACAGCAGCTCACACATACACAGGTACCTGAAAGCATCGGTACAGCTAGGTATCAGATATTCAACTGGGAGTGAGGCTAACTTCCCATGCTTTATATGCATATTTACAAAGAAAATGATCTCAAAGAGAAATTATCCAAAAATTCTGCCATTTAAGTTAAATGAGGGTTATAACATGAGGTCAGAGGCAAGAGGGGGTGCTGGTGAGGGATTGTGGCTATGAGATTGGTAAAGGTAATTCTTTTTAGAAGGTATGGCCCTGCTGTGAGTCCCCATCCTCTTTCTCTTTAGAAGCGGGATAATGGGGTTTCTTTCATCTAAACCCTAGTCTAGAAATGGACTTCTGGGTGCCAATCAGAAAACTAGGAAATGGGTCCACAGAGCACAGATACCCAACCTATTCCTGGAAAGCTGAAAGGGACTCTGGACAGAGCTTGACTCCCTCCCAGCAGAAAATCCAAAGAGAGAAAGAGGTGGGTTACTGGATGCCCAAGGGCTGAGGAAGGAGGGACAAGGGACCTAGAGAAGTATTTGCCTTGGTCCAGGGAAGTGTAGGAAGTTTTTGAAGACTGCCCTCCTGAGAAAGACAGCCTTAGCTTCCTACCTCTTAGAGTGTGAAGTCTCTCAGCCAAGTGAGAGCCTCTCCATCTACTTACATCTCCCCTCCTTCCCCTGCTCGGTCCTTGGTGCTGAGCAACAGAGTACCCAGAACCAGGGCTGAGCTGGGGAATGAGAGGGCATTTGAAAGTAAGTTCAGTGGGTAACAAATGGCAAAACTCTAATGAAAAACCTCATGACTTCATCCAGATCAATAGGAATTAATTACATGGGACTGAATGAACTGATGAATATGATTTATAACTGCGGCGAGCCGCTTCTGACCAGCAGAATGACGAATCACCACACGCTAGATTCTTCTCGCATCACACTTTATTGGAGTACAGCTTGGTTTCAGGCGGATGGAAGGAAGACCCCGTACGCTCAAGCCTGTCTGCTTATATAAGGGCTTAAGGACTCGTGTAAGTCCCTGATTCGTCCGTATGGTTATCGCATTTCGCAAGCCGGACTTTGGATAGGCCACTGCTTCAAAACCTGATTAGCATATTAGGTGCATGCGCCCTAGCGGCATGCTTAGCGCATGCGCAATGGCTATCCAGCCGCGCCCTACATATAACTTTATGAATTTTGGGGAAATATACTAGCTTTAATCTTTGTTTTCCAGAAAAACTTTTCCTCTTATGCTACGACCTAAAAGGAGTTGATAATGTATACCTTTGTAAAGAAAGATGAAACGTTTATCTTTTTCTCTCTACCTGATCCTTCCAGAATTTGGCGTCTTCAGCTCGCTCTTCTGTGGACTTGATGGCTTATTACAAATGGATTACAACTGGATTACAACTAGTTATACTAATCATTGTTTTAATTGGTTCTTTGTTTCCAAATTGTTTATGATTTGTGTCTCCCTACTACACTATGATTTTGTCAATGTTACTAGCTGCATTACTTATATCCTGTTTATTTTATTTTATTTAAAAAAAAATTTTTTTTTGTGATACCCGGGCCTCTCACTGCTGTGGCCTCTCACTGCTGTGGCCTCTCCCGTTGCAGAGCACAGGCTCCGGACGCGCAGGCCCAGTGGCCATGGCTCATGGGCCCAGCCGCTTCACGGCATGTGGGATCCTCCAGGACCGGGGCACGAACCTGCGTCCCCTGCATCGGCAGGCGGACTCTCAACCACTGCGCCACCAGTGAAGCCCTATCCTGTTTATTTTATAAGATTGTTGTATCTTACAGTACCTAATGTGTAACCAGGCCACCAACAAAATGGATGATGGTTAAACATCTTGAGGAAATAGATCACATTTATGACTCATAAAATAACTGTAATAGTATGATTCTAGGTATGGGGAGAAACAACAAGGGAAAATAGCTCCTGGATCATAATAGAAAATGTTTAATTATCAACAGGACCTAATTCAGAAATTAGCACCTGGGGTGGCATAGCAACGAGAATTTTCGCTAAATCTGGGACGAGCCTCCCAGCACCATGGGACAAAAACTGATCATGGACTGTCTCCCCAATACTGGTCGAATTCCAGACCAAGAGGAGGAACTGAAAAGTGGAATATTGCCTGCCATATCACTGGTGAACCCTGAGCTAATTCAGGAAGGAAAAGAATACCTACCATCTAGCAGCCATCAGACTGCAGCCACTCCCCACGGTGAGCCCTGAGGAGACTCAGGGTAGGAAAACGCAGGATCCTGGCCCCAGATAGCTGAGGTGCATATCAAAGGAATGATTTCAGTGAGCCCAGACTCTCGCCTCTTCCCATACATAGAAGAGCGCTAAATTCCTTAACTTGATGTGTCTGGTTTTCTTTAACTGACAATAATAGTTTTGACATTCAGACTGCCTGCCCTTCGTTGGAAAACTCCTGTATATCCTGGCTCCCCCCTTGCCTCCTTGGTTACTTGAGATGCTGCCTCCCGAGCTTGAAGTCCTAAACATTTCTGCCAGAAAAAATATAACTCTCAAAAACAATAATAAATAAAAGTAAGTTCAGAATTTTGACTGTAGCATGGATTTAGGCATTTTATGTTCTCAATTAAGACTGCTTTCTGAGTAAAACTGATCTGAAATCTTATCTAAGAGTAACAAGAAAAGTCATGGATTCACTCATTTCTCCATGCAGGGTGATAGGAAGATGCCCCCTGTGAATACAGTTTAAGGGACAGCGGAGGCCACAGTGAAGATGTGTTCTGTACTGTGGGGTTACAGTTACATAATGTGAGACGTAAACTAATTCATAAATGTTGATCTGAAGCTTGCCTTTGAATGCATCTTGTTTTCCTGGATGTTTGAGAGAGTGCTTCGGAAATCTAGCATTTTATCTTCTGACCACCTGTCACTGGGTCAATAATATGGAGTGAAATTTTCAAAACACCCACAGAACCGAACCACTCTCACCAGCAACAGATATGAGAAGTGCAATGGCCTATTGATTAAATGTCCAAAAAACACGTCAACCTGTACGCGTCCCAGACAGAAGTCCTGACTTCCTTACGTGCCCACCCCACCTGTTGTTCCCCCATTTTCTTCATCTCAGAGAATAGCACCACCATTGATTTGGTTTCTCTGAATAAGTCCCTAGAAATCCTCTTGATTCGCCCTTTTCCCACATCCTCCAGCCAACCAATCTAAGAGTAGTCAGTCATCTCTGCCTTCAAAATGCATCCACATCTGATGGCTCTCCAGCGTGCTCCACTCTGCATCCTGATCCGTTCCCCAGTCTTTCCCACAGACCCTTGCAATAGCCTCCTAGCTGATCTGTATTCTTCTCTGGTCCCCTTACAATCTATTCCTCCCACAGCTAGACTGATCTTCAAACAGAAGTCAGATCGCATTAATTTCTAATCCCAAACCTGTAATATCAAAGTAACATCTAAATCTTTATTGTGGTCTCCAAGACCTTCCACTACCCGACCACTGCCAGAATCATTTGACATTGTTTTACTTCTATCTTTCATGACTTTCTTGCAATCGCACCAAGATCATTCACATTTCAGGGGCTTTATTTTTGTTTTCCCCTCTATCTTTACATGACGTGCTTCTTATACCACAACTTTTTTTTTTTTTTTTCAGTACGCGGGCCTCTCACTGTTGTGGCCTCTCCCGTTGCGGAGCACAGGCTCTGGACGCGCAGGCTCAGCGGCCATGGATCATGGACCCAGCCGCTCTGCGTGTGAGATCTTCCCGGACCGGGGCACAGACCCGTGTCCTCTGCATTGGCAGGCGGACTCTCAACCACTGCACCACCAGGGAAACCCTGACGTGCTTCTTAAATCATTCAAAACATAATTCAGTTTTACATTCAAATATCATCTCCTCAAAGACGCTTTGTATTACCAGCTCATCTAAAAAATATGTAGTCACTAGCTATCCTTTATATTGCTTTATTTTTCTTCTTAACTGTCATTATGTGACATTTTATTACTTGTGTTCGTATATTGTCTGTCTACGCCGTGAGAACAGGGACGATAACTGTTTTATTCCTGAGCACCTGGAACAATCCTGACACTTAGTAAGCATTCAACCAATACTTTTAAGACTATTTAGTGATTAGCTCATTAATCAATTAATTTTAAGGAAGTAAATATGCAGCGTAATAAAAAGAGCACTGGAGTTGGAGTTGTGGGTTCCTGATATAGTTTTCCCACTAATTAGTTGTGTGGATTTTGACAAATAACTTTAACTTCTGGTCCTTCTCTTTCTTCACTTAAAGATAATCTTAAGGAAACCCAATGCCCTGAAATTCCATGATGTGTAAAACACAGAGTCATCTCTGATACAGGTAATACTTCGATTTCTTTGCATTAAATATGCAGACATTATAAATTAATTAATTCACATGCTTCTTCTGCATATATTTAGATATCTGTCAGACTTCTCTCCCTCCCGCTTTCTTTTTTTATTAAAGATTTGTGGGTCACCTTCTATGTACTAGGCCGGGCACTTGTAAGACAAAGATAAATCAGACGTTTTCTCTGCTTGTAAGAAGCTCATGGTCTGAAAAGGAAGGCTGAACTATAAACAAATGAATTAGGGTATAATTTGAAAGTGCATAAGCAGAAATTTGTTCCAGATAAAAGGGGATGCGCTCTATCTGGGAGCTCAGAGTAGAATGAGACAGGGAGATTATGTGATGTGCCTTATTTTGAATGCTGCGCTGCTGGAGGGAAGGCAACGGTGGTGTATGTGGAGGATGAGGTCAAGGAAGATAAAGGCTGAGTAGTGAGTCCATTGGCCTGTTGGTTAGGAAGTCCTTGACAGTACTTATCATTGTAGTTTTGGTGGATGGTGGGTATGAAACCAGTATGCTGTGACTTGTGATTGGAAGGAGTGGAAGAGGAGATCTGTTGTGTGAGCTTCTCTTTGGGAAAGTTTGAGAAGGAGAGGAGAGCACTAGGTCAGGGAAATTGTTGAAGAGAGACTTTAAGGATGAGAGAAACCTAGGCGTCATTGAGGAATGAGCCAGTAGAGCTCAAGGAGCTGGGATGGCAATGACCAGGAGGATGTGTGAAAGCTTCTGACTTTTCATAAGGAAGGAGGGGATCCAGGGCAAGGAGATCCAGAGCACAGCTCAGCTGAAAGAGGGAGCTCATCTTCTCCTGGGACAAAAGGGAAGAGGGAAAGAGGACTAACACACTCAGGGGCATTCACACAGCACAGTTAGGAGGTGAGGAAATTCTCATCTTAGTGAAGTAAATGTTAAGGTCATGTGCTAAGCTGAAGTGACAGAGGTTGGGTAGGATATGCAAGGCTTTGAAGCACTGGGATATATCCTTATATTCCTTATATACGAAGGGTATAGCTGAAGTCCATTGCCTGACTAATGCCAGGCAGATGAGGAGATTGTGTTTCTGTTGACAATTATACTCTCAACCTAATGGGTTCCTTAGTTTTGATGATTCCTGTCTTCATCATGGGCTATTAGGAAGTACTAAATTGTGCTTGGACCTACTCTTATTTCCAAGGCTAATTATTGTTGATACTATTTTGCCGGTTTAACCTCTTAATAAGAAACACAATAAACAATGATGCTGAGACAGAAAGCTCAGCACAAAGTCTCCTAATTGAGAAGCTGTGGGTGCACGTTAGTCAGTTGTCAGGCAAGCAGGTGTGCTCATCTCTACTTTGTAGTTTCATCTGCAAGAAACAGATGGGCATGTGTATTTATTCATTCATTCATTTGTTCAGTAAACATTTGTTTATCACCTTCTCTATGCCAGGTAACCCGGCAGTGAGTGAGGATTCAACAATAGAAAATTCAGTCCTCATATTTCTGTGAATGTGGACCCAGGGATGTATCCACTACATCTACTGAACTTCTAATATTAAAATCAAATATTACAGCTGTGTTATGGAACACGTGGAATATTTTTGTTTTATTTTATTTAGGTTTTTGTAGTATCTTGGTGCAGCTGCTCGATTGCAATCATGGAGACCGTATTTTCTGCTTACTAAACTGCTTTTAGCACCCTAGAAGTGAACAAGTAATATAAAAAGAAGAGCCTCTCCTATGCTGCTTTATTCCCTACCCTCTGCACTCAACATTCAAATTTCCACTCTGTGCACGCACCCGCCCTTTCCCTTAGTCGTTCCCCAGGGGACCTCTCTGAGCACTCTGCCCACAGGAAGGAAACCTTGGCTGCTTCCCAAGCTGCTGCCTTTGGCCTCTGGGGGGCATTGTTGCCCTTTCTTACCCATTGATGTCTGTAAGTAAATAAATTTAGCGGAAATTAAAGGTAATTTATATGCAATAATAAAAGAACCCTCGTAAGAAATTTCAGCTTTATTACATTCCTAGGGATCTGAGGTCATATATTTTCCCATTTCTTACTTATTTTTAATTATTAGAATAGTCATTTTGCATCATACTTGAGGTTGGAGAGTAGTTGTGTTGACAATAATCTCCAAAGGAAATTTCCAGTTTCCTTCCATCCCAATTGCCTTCCTTCTTTCCTAATCTTCCTTCTTCATTTCTCCCCTCCCTCCTTCCTTTGCTCTCTCTCTCCCTTTCCCCTCCCTCCTTTCCTCCCTCTTTCCCTTCTTTCCTTCTTGTATTCATTCATTCCACAAATCTTTACTGAGCACTTATTCTATGTTAGGGTCTGAAACTATAAGCTAGAATAAGAAACAGGCTTTGTCCTCAGGGACCTTACAGTCTAGACAGAGACAGGGAATACCAGCGATGACTGTACTTCAGCGTGTTTAAGGCTGTGATAGCAGTAGACACAGGACACTATGGGAGAACAGAGTGTAGAAAAGAGGCTTCTAAGTCAGCATGGAGGTCAGGTAAGGCTTCCTTTGAGTTGATTCATAGAGGCTGCACAGGAGTTAGGCCATGTGAAGCTGGGCGGAGAGAAGGGAAAGACTGTGACTCCAAACTTAGAGCTTTTAGTTTCGATCCTTGGTATTGAGGAAATTAATCAAATAATTATGCTTAGCTTATTGTAACATCTACTGAAGGGGACCAAGAAAGAATATATTTCTTTTTTGTATTTCTCTTTGAATGTGGACTTCCCATCCCATCTACCAATTAATGTCTGAGTTGAGAATTATTGGAATACTGTGTACCACATTTACTTATCAGTCAAACTGGGATGGGAAGATGTGAGACTTAATTCTTTCTACCCTGTTCACTGTTTCTGGTATTGTATGGTCTGCTTGTAAGGGTGAACACAAGCCCTACACAGAAATATAATCCATAATCCTTCCAACCAATAAACAAGGGTATAAATCCCTTCATTTCATTTAGCTTTCCAATGTGGGTGGACTTTTTTTCTTACCTCTACGAAGTAACTTCTCAACTCCACTCATACATTGGAATTTTTCGAGGATGTATAGAAAAGCATAGGTACCCCTACTTTTCCCCAGGAAGTTCTGATTTTGTACATCTACAATGGTATCTAGACATCTCTGCATTAAAAAAAAAATCCCCTAATGATTTTGATCTTGAGCCAGTGTTGAGAACCAAAGTCTTTGACTCTACTCAAGTGGTATCTCACGATGGAAAAGTTTTAACACTGAAGTCATACAAATTTGACTCTAAATTCAGGTTCTGTCACATACTAACTGTGTGACCTTGGCCAAGTTACCAAGCCTCTCTGATCCTCAGACTCCTTATCTGTGAAGTGACACCGATAACATCTACCTTATAGGATGGCTGAGCTCAATAGAGGCTGGAACACTTTCCTATAGAAAACATAGGGGATTCATTATATACCAGGCTTGTAATAAAAGTGGAATCTCAGGAACCATCTTTTCTCAACGGAGCTAGTGAAACAACCAAAACACTAATAACCCATCACATTTCTCAGCTCCTCCTGAGAATAAGGAGACACTGAAAGTGAGAGGGATAGGATCAGAGGGGACTCTGACACTCAGTGCTGTATTGTTGGTCCATGCATTTTTTTGAGAGATTTGTTGAACATCTGTATTTATGCAAGTTGTATTTATCTTTTTCTCTTAAATATCCACAAATCTCTATCCCTACTGTACTGTCATGACTTAGTCTCTCATTGGCTCTCACTGTTCTGACAGATGCCTAATTGATCCTCCTGGCTTCAATCTCATTTGTCTCCAATACATGCAGTCACACTGCTTCACTGCTTAAATCCCTTCTCTTTCAGGATCACATCCAAGCTCCCCAGCAGGGAAAGCAAAGCCCGTAAGAGTCTCCTACTTCCTCACTTTTAGCTTGTTCCATTTCCCTGTTGATCAAGGATTATAATGAATCATTAATGGTTCTGAACAAAATCTCCTGTCTTGGTAACTTATTTTTTTTTAACATCTTTATTGGAGTATAATTGCTTCACAATGGTGTGTTAGTTTCTGCTTTATAACAAAGTGAATCAGCTAGACATACACATATATCCCCATATCGCCTCCCTCTTACGTCTCCCTCCCACCATCCCTATCCCACCCCTCTAACTTTTACAAAGGACCTCAGCCTGGAGAACACGTCTCCCCTTTTCTGTCTAATGAAAGACAATGTTTTTAACCTCTATTTATTGCGTGCTTACTTTGTGTGGGCCACTTTGAAGACATTTAGTTTATTTCTCAGCCCCTTATATGTTATGCACTGTTACTTCCATTTCACCATAAAGAAAACTAAGGTTCAGGGAGTTTAAGGTTTTATGGAACCATCTTCCCCCATCCTCCTGGACCCCTGTGTCCATTGTCTAATAACTGCCTTTTTAGTATGGAAAGTGAAGGGAGGAAGGGAAGGAAGGAAAGTAGGAAGGGAGAGAGGGAAGGAGGAAGGGAATAAAAGTAGATCTGGGGACTTCCCTGGCGGTCCAGTGGTTAAGACTCCATGCTTCTACTGCAGGGGGCGCGGGTTTGATCCCTGGTGGGGGAATTAAGATCCCACATACTGCGCTGTGTGGCCAAAAAATGAAAAAACAAACAAACAAAACACTAGGTTTCAATATACTATAAAAGCAGGAACTTGGCTCCATCATCTTTGAATTTTCCTTATGTAGTGCAGTGCCGGGTTTGTAGTAGTTACTACAATATATAGGTCAAATGAATAAATAAACGTATGATTTTGTTTCTACATGCTGTGTTTTAAAAATGAATAAATCCATTCCTTCAGATCAAGGGCTATGATCGACATCTAAGTAACTACAGATTTAGTTAACCACCCTCTCCAACAACTGTGAAAAAGGAGTATACTGAATTTTCATTTAGCCTATACAGCTGCTCTAACAATCCTGCCTTTGTTGTCCAAACAATGTACCCCATCCGGTGTCCCCCCCATTTTCATCATCCACCCCCTACTTCTACCCTATATCCTCAATGAGGACAGACTAAGTTGAAAAAAACAAACAAAACAAAACCAAAAAGCAACTTTGGTGAAAAATCCATTAGCAGAAATTCATTTCCAACAAGATAAGTACTTTTGCTTTTATAAAAGGGACTGCCATTTAGAAAAAACACACCCTGTTCCCAAAGCCTGTCCCCTATTAAATGTGGCCTTGTGCTAAGAGTTAATTATGTTACTTTCCAAACAAACCTGGAGGCCTCTGCTTCTTTGAAGATGGCTTTGTGTTTAGAAGTCCATGGAATGTTACATGATATTGAACCGTATATCATCATTCATAAAAGTTCATGATTTGTTAAACAAACATTCCTCTATTAATAAAACAAAAGAAGTGTTTCAACAAAAAGGGTGCAGCTATATCAGGAGGGCTTGCTGTTCACACATCCCGGTTTTGCGGTGATAAAACAGTCATTAAAACATGCAACTCTTTAAAACTACAGCTGCCAGGCCCAATGAGCTTTATCTGGAGAGACATTAAATGTGAGGGTATTCATCTCACATTCCAGGACAATCTCTGGGAACACAGCTATAAAAATAAAAGGGAGAGAGGTCAGAGTCAAGGGGACATGGCTTTGAGGGTAGCAGTTCTTGAATGTTGCCCAGGACATCATAGGGTGAAGGCAGAATGCCCTCTGAAAGAAGAGTAAAAGTCAAAGAGGTATCACACTAAAAACATAGCACTTTCATTTCACTAAAATATTAGATCAGATACAATTTTAAATGTACTTCTTGTCGGTCAGCCTTTCTCACCAACAAGCCTTTGTCTAATATTTCCAGAACTGCTTTCTAATCAAGAACAGTGACAGAAAAGTAGAAACTGGAACTCGTTTTTTAAGAGGAAAAATATTACTTGCAGCTACCTAAACACCTCAAAACTTCACAGTTCAGGAATGAAAACTAGCTGCTCTGTACTTCGTTTTATGCCTCTGTTTTTTTTTTCCCTATTTAAATTCTACTTTATGAAATAACAAGATATATACTCAGTGTATAAAGAGTTCCCGGAGGTCAAAGAAAAGAAACGTTAAGTTTTCCTAGCCACTAACTTGAAACAACCTGAAGATCAGACAGTAGAGGAATAGTTGAGAAAATACGATGCATTACAGTGATATTGACAAAGATTTGTTTCTTATGGGCAATGTTAATAATATAATTTTGTCTGCTGCATGCTATCAACTAACTAAAAGCTCCTTTTCCTTCTCCTGCTAATATTGCTAGTAAAGCCAAAAGGTATCGAGTATTTGCTATGTGCCAGGAACTCTTCCAAGCCCTTTACATGTATTAATTTATTTAATTCTTACAACAGCCTGTAAGATAAGTTTTACTATCCCCACTTTGCATATGAGGAAACTGAAGCACACAGAGATGAAATAACTTGTCCCAAGTCACATGGCTAGAAAGAGGCAGGGCTAGGGTTGTATTTTTTTAAAGATTTACTGAGATATAATTCACATATCATAAAATTTACTCTACAGCACTTGTACAACTTTACTTGCACAGCAAAGTGATTGTTATTTTTTGTTCAGATTATATTCCATTATAGGTTGTTACAAGATATTGAATATAATTCCCTGAGCTATGTAGAAGATCGTTGTTGCTTACCTATTTTATGTATAGTACTTTGTATCTGTCTATCTCATACTCCCAATTTGTCCCTCCCTCCTTCTCTTTCCCATTTGGTAACCATAAGTTTGTTTTCTATGTCTGTGACTCTGTTTCTGATTTGTATATAGATTCATTTGTATTATTTTTAAATTCCACATATAGGTGATATCATATAGTATTTGTCTTTCTCTGACTTAACTTCACTGAGTATAATATTCTCTAGGTACATGTTTTTGTAAATGGAAATATTTCATTCTTTTTTATGGCTGAGTTTCA